>NC_085137.1:96062418-96331418 GCF_035046485.1 Aedes albopictus | reverse complement strand
ATGTTGATAGAAAATGCACTTTACCGATATTTATATGGATGCATACTACCAAATTTTAATATTTTTCATGATAATTTATGTTATTGATGCCTTTAATTCACGATTCTGATATGAAATATAGTGGTATTCTATAGAAAACTCATTTTTTTAGAGGTTAGGCCCTTTAAAATGGCGTAACTCAAAATTTCGCCCAACGATGATTTTAAAAAATTGTCCAGAGGTGCGGAATAGATAAATAAAGAGAATGGCGTTTCAGGTTTTGATTGTATGTTTTATTTTATAATAACGTTAAATGGTGCACCGTGATATATGCATGTGCTTAAAACTTTCGACGGTTATTACCAAGATGTCGAACGCCGTGACTCAACTTCGAGCGGCTGCGAAATTTAAAAGTAGCTCAAGATTACGCGCACCAGCTGGCAGTAGCGCTACATCCGCTATAGGTAGCACCTCGGCAGCAGCAGTAGGTTCAGTGGCTCTCCTAATCGTAGAAACGACTGGTACGATGGCGAATATGAACAGTAAAACTCTTCGATATTTTTTTTGGTTCAATGTTAAAGATCTTCATACAATGTGTTTAGATAACATGCTTCTGAACTGTAGGAATAGCAAGTTAGTATTTATAACTTTTTGCAAGTGAGAATTCCCAACACGGCGCAAAGGAACTGGTGTTAAGAAAATAATAGTATTGTATATTCAATTTGTGAATAAGTGCATAAATTCAGTATTTTTTTCTCTCTTCAGTTTATGGTCGTAGCCGAAGTTTCAATTGCGGAAGAAAACCTGCTATGCATACCATTCTCTCTCAGCGAAGTACTTGACTCAATCATGAATGGCGCGGTGCTTTTGGAAAAGAGTAATCTCGAGTCGTAAGAGACACGAAGCGTCGATCGCTTTATTAAACTTCCACGTGATTGCAAGAACCTGTTGATGCCTAAGGGGTGTACATGACAGAGCCGCAACAACAGCAGCCTGCTGATGGGAATACCCTTTGCTGTTCCATGCAATGCTAACGATTTGTTGGTTATAGAGAATGATTGAAATAATCGTGAAAAATAGAAGCTTTGGAGATATTAAAACGTACCGACCGATATGCCGGTCTGGGATCTCTTGGAATACTAATTACTTTTCAGTCGTAAGTAAGTTGCCGGCGGAATAGGTTAAACTTGCGTTTTCTCAGTTTAGAGACAAGGTAAAAACGCATTCACATAGATTTGAGAGTGATGAGTTTAGGATTCTGTCCAAAAAGTGTACTACGATGGTTGTTTATATTGAATTGTGCTATCCATTATGGTAAGAAGATGCTTAGCTACTTGACTTATACATACAAGGTGGAGAGTTATGGGTTCATTATTATACATGGATCAAATGTTTTTGCTAAGATTCATGTGGTATGACATCATAGTTGGTAATGTAGGTGTAGATATTGAAGATTCGCGTTCTCGATCACATGGCATCCATGCTGCAGCAATTATTGCTATTCCGCATTTCAATAATAACGTGTTCATCGTGATTGTTCAATTAAATACTACAAAACGAACAGGTAGTATTTCCAGTCTCATTAAATCAATAATTTATGGCTAGAATTGAACATAACCATCGGTTGAGGTTTGGATTGAACTAAAGACTTCTACTTCTTCATATTGTGGTGGAGACGCGCGATAAGATTTTCTTTTTGAATTGTTCAAATGAGGAAAAATGGCCGAGAAGAGTATCGTGTTGTTCTTTGCTGTGCATGCATCCCTCCTGTATGGAGTGAGTATCGCAGCATAATGGTCCGCGTTCGCAATTATCTCGCGCGAAAACGAAAACATTAGATGCGCGGGTGTTTAGTATTATGTTGTAACACGTTGTGAATGCATATGGTTTGGTTTATTGATGTGTCCTTTGTTGCGTTCAGTTTATTCCTGCGTGGTATGGTCTTAAAGTTTCTACTCCCTGATGGGGTGGAGACGCGCGACAAGATTGTTTTAATAGATATGTTTTTGTATAGAAAAGTGGACAATTGTGCGCGAAAGTTAGTGTTTATTAATCCATTGTCAAATTACATCACCAACCATAGGTGACTCCAAGATTGACAATGTACCCTACCCTACTAACAAAAAATCCTTCCTGAGACAAACGTGGAGATGCAGCGATTCGTGGTATTTATAACAACGTTTGTCGATGACCGCAAGGACGTGGCCGGCGCCGATATTGACGTTACTATAATTGAGAGTTCTCGAACTGTGCACATTGAGAATAGTAAGCTAGTCCTAAGCCCTATTCATTGCTTCCTTGTGCAATTTCGATTGCTTTGGTCAATCACGGAGTAGCAACTACGAATTGTGTGGTCATCTATGCTCATGCTCATGCTCATTGCTCATGCTCATGCATGCTCAGAATTGAACACAACCATCGGTTGAGCTATTCTGATAATTGACAGTAGAATTGAAAAACAAAGACTTACTGAATAACCCAATATTCAGGAAGTTAACATCCCAAGTAACAATCTTAATTCTATTTGGTTTTATTTGTTTTTATGATAGTTTTATCGGAACATCGCATATTCTAGTTGATCTTATCGGAGTCTCAGCTGAGCACAACTATTCTTCGTGAATATGTGGTTTTAAAAACACCTCCAAGAATACTTGAGGTTCAGTTCATAAAACCATAAACACAACAAGAACTGTTGAACTTATTTTCAGTTTTATAAGGTTCTTGTAGTTATCTTCAATCATCCGTTCTTGATCAAGAGTAACTGTTCTCGCATAAGAACAGTTTGGTACATGAAAAATACAAGAAAAAACTCAAGCATCAGATTTTGATTCTCATCGTTCCATTATTGCTGCCAATCAAGTACACCTACCCGGAAACCCAACCGCAACGCGGTGCAGTGCCAAGTTCCTCCGGTTGCAGCATTCGAAATGAGGTGGGTATGGTCATCTAGGACGTCGTTTCCCGTGCAATCGGGGTTCCAATCATCGATCTTCAAAATCAACAACTACTTACCTGTTGAAAGTGCTGACCGGAGGAATGAGGCACTGCACCGCATCAAGGCCGGTTATCGAAAAAGGTCTGCCTGGTTGGCAACGGTACCGGACTGATAAATAAATTCATCGGACGAGATTCACAAAATCCACCGCGGTGCGATAATTTATTGTTTGTTTACAATTTGGCGTACATGTTTTATGACGTTCTTGGCGGAGTTTGCATAAACCTATATCAAGAACGTTATAAACCAGAGTACTCTTGAGTAATACTTCTTACCCTTGCATAAGATGAAATAAATTTAAGGCGTTCTGGATGGAGGCCAACTAGGCTGCATTGAGAACGTTATAAATCCTAGTATTCTTGAGTTATGCTTTTAGCTCTGGCATGAGTTGAAAGAAATTTAAGACGATCTTATGGTGATGTTGATTAAAACCATCGATGATGGACCGACCACCGGCCTAGATTTCAATGGAAGCCATGTTGAGAAAACTCATGAGCAATGTTTGCATGACCAGGAATAATATTTTTAAATATTTTATTAGTGCGTTATAATGGAAGCGCGTTGCAATTTTTGGAAGTATCTTGCAACATATATACGATGAATTTCGCTTGGCATTTGGCATCCTTGTTACACCACGGAAATATTTCCAATTTGTGTAATAAATTAATCCCGATTACAATAATGTGTCATTTTCATTGTGTTTTTAATTTCAATTTAATTCACCAAACTTTTCTGTCGACATAAAAGCTGCATCAGCAACAACACTGACAAATTTATTATCGTTTTATCGTGCACTTGAAGAATTCTACAAGGAGAGAGCAATTCGCCTTGAGGACAACTTGGGAAGTACAACAAGTTTTAAGAGAAATTTAAAAACAACTCTCCAAGAGCATCTTAGGATGGGCCTCTTTGGTCTTATGGCGGGTTTATGGTTGAGTTGATGTCGTGTTGCAGAGCAGTTTGGTTTATGCATGGTTTTAAAAAACAGGTGTTGAAGAATACTTCAAAAGCATTATAAAATTAATTTTGTTACTTGGGATATGGCCAACCTATCTCCACTTTGACTGATTTCTGTCGCTATCGGCTTTTGATGACATCAACGATGGAACTCCACGTTTGAGATCCAATTGTGAGGCCACCATGCACGAATTATATACCGCAGTCATCTATTGATTAAAGCCTGTATCCACAATAATCGGGACACAGAAGTACGGCTGCAGCTCTGTAATGAATAGGTAAAATTGGCCAAATAATTGACTGGGAACTCTTTGGTGTATGTTTATTATCTGCGCCAAATTTCATAAAAAATCGATGCATTACTTTTAATTGTGGATAAAAAACAAAAAGACGTGGTTTAAAGCATTTTGTACAATCATGACCAATTTTCATTCGCATAATAGATGGTTATTTTAAGCTACAGTTCAAAGTTCTGTGATGATAATTATGAAATTTTGTTAGCAGTTATGATACTTATAGAGACACTTTCTTGCAAAATTTCATCCACTTTTATCAATTAGTTTGAAAGCTACTGGTGTTGATAGGGGTGAGTGTTAGTGAATTTTTTTCGTGCTTTTCATGTGCGATGTTTGCCTATGCATAACTTTTGTATTTCTCTGCCAATTTTCATGAAATTTCCACAGAAGGTAGTTGATTATGTGTATATTATGTCTGCAAAATTTGATGATTTTTGGTGTAGTACTTTCAATAGTAAAATCGAAACAATAAAGGGTGCTGACTAACTGCTGTCTGAGGGGCTAAAATCACGTTTAGTCCCAATACATGTTTCGACTATAAAATTATTGATAGTGCATCGATTTTTTTGAAATTTTGCCTATGCAACGGATTTAGATTAAGAGGTTTGTGTTCAAAATTTAAGCCATTTCCTTTGCCAAATTCAAAAGTTACAGTGCTGACAAGCTAAACTAGGGGCTGTACAAAATTCAATGGCGCACTGTCTACTCTTTCATTGCTACAACAAAAAGTACTGCGTCGATTCACATGGAATTTTGTTGGTGAAATGAACACATCTTAAGATGTTATGAGGCCGAATTTTAGCAACTTTAAAGTATCTATTACAGAGTTACAGCTGTATTTCTGTGTCCCGATTATTGCGGATACAGGCTTTAAGACCTGCCGCCGTTGAGTGTTCTCCGCTGATACACACCATGTTTCACTGGTGTACAGCAGTGTTCGAGTTGAACATTTTCATACAATTCATAAACTTGCAAAGGCAGCCCTCGACTTCTTGATCCGTGCACCGATGTTGATCTTGGTGCCACCATCGACTGCCATTTGGCTACCAAGATATTGAAAGCTTTCAACCTTCTCTAGGTACTGCTTGCCCAGCTACCGTGAAGCTGGAAGGTTTGACCGTGCTTACATCCAACGATTTGGTCTTGTTGACGTTGATGGTAAGACCTGCCACCGAGGAGCGATCGGCAAGATCATCGAGCTTACTCTGATTGTAACAGGGAAAATAATTCAAAGAATAACTGCACGCCTTTATCTTGGCCGTTCAAAAACATAAGGAAAATCTTCAGTGATTAAGATAAATTTCACATCACAAGTGATTCCAGAAATCTTGCAAAATCATAGGTATTTCCTTTAGGATACAAGCAAAAAAAAATCTGCAGCATCACATGACGAATTTTTCTTGATATTTATTTAATCAACACATGCAAGAACAAATCATTGAATTCTGTTAGTTTTTCTACAATAATTAGATCAGATTTATATTAGGGGGATTCACTAAACAGCGTAACCCAATTAAACTGATTAAACGTCGCGATCACCAAGGCAATCGTTGATTATTTCATTCGCAAAATCATGAAACATTTCAAATAAGCAGAAAATCATGGCTTACGCAGCAATTTAATCTGTTTAGTGAGTACCCCTATTATAAATCTCTGGAAGCAAACTAATTGACAGGATCTAGTGAAAATGTAACTCACCTCTTACATACTTTTACAAAAGCAAAAGAAAATAATTTATTACAAAGGATTAACACATCACGATACACATAGAACCTTACAAATGCACAAACAAAAAAACATCACAAATTTACACAGCACAACACAAAACATAAATGCGCCCTGTTATCCAGATGGATAACTTGTTCCGATCACAGGATGACGAGGTTTCATTTATTGGTTTGGGTCCATCAGTCATCCTGGAATTGTATTTTAGTTGGTAGTATGCCTTTTAGTTCACAGTAGTTGTTACTGTTTTTATAGCTTGGTTTTGTCTAGGAAAACTAATCCTAATCGGGCATCCCGTTACGGGTTTCATCACTAGAGTTCTATGACTTGAAGTTTGTGTCAGGGAAAGGTTTACGTCTCTAGTACTTAATCGCGGCCCGAAATGACCTGAATGTTGGCAATCGAAATAGAATTGCACTTTGAGGGCTTCTATTATGCCAGAATCCTATAAATGAATATTAATAGTGGGGGAATATTTACAAGTTAAAATTCAACATGTAACACAAAGAACGCACTAATATTAAAACTTTGAACACATTAAACAAGTTTCCTGTCTTATTAAGGTAACAAATATTTATACCCGTAACAATACATAGACTGCGGGATACGCGTTTCGAAATCTTGTTTGAAATATTTGCACTTGTAAAGCACCTAAATCTATACATTTTTTTACGATTATAGTTTTTACCGAGCGCCATGAGGGTGAATCACTGTTCCTTCCAGATGAACGAACTTCGTTAGATGGTAAGTATGGCTTTGCATTTCAGCATTCTGTAGGAATTCGATGGTACCTACATGGGATGGCCAAAATGTTTGGGATAGGCAACTTTTTTTTCTCTCACTCAAATGTTCAACCTGCTGTAACTTTTCATAGAGTGCATCAAAAATTCTCAAATTTTGACTGTTTGTTCATCTATTATATGCGCATGATTGGTAAAAATTTGAGCTCGATTGGTTAATCTTTCGCGAAGTTCGAATCGTTCTGGTAAAACACTATTAGTTACTATTCTGGTAACACTAAGACAACTAATTTTTGAACTTTCATATCTCGGAAACCAGTGAACTGAATTGAATGAAATTTTGAGCGATTATCAACAATATATTAATACTTGATACGGCGCTATGAAATCTAATAATTTCTCACGATGAATAAAGTTATACCGGTTTGGCTTTTTCACCCATATAGAGGAAAATAAGTCAAATTTACAATATCATACAAAAATTACTAAATGTGTTATTCTTTCAATCTAAATAGGCTCTAATACACCTTATCAGAGATATCTTGAGAACAAAAGCAGAAAATCTTTGAATATCAAGACCAAAATTTAATGACGTTGATGTAAAAAAAATATTTTTTTCAAGAAAGATCCATAAAGTTTTAATCCATGATAACTTTTTTCAACGTTCAAAAAGTACCTATGTTTTAATGACATAAGAAGCACTACAGTATTGTTGATAAACGTTCAAAAGTTCTGTTACAACGCCGCAGGGATATAAGTTTTTGTAGTTTCCTGGACCGGTCTAAAACATGTACCGGTCTAACCGCAACATAACCACCGCAGCATGACAGCTTGCGTGTGGTGGTAGTAGTAGTGTGATAGCCCAGTACGGAGGGTTAGCCTAACATTAGCCTAATGTGAGACTAACTGGCCAGCATGTTAGGCTAACTTTTTGTCTCACTTTTGCCTAATGTTAGTCTAAAATTAGACAGATATGACACACTTTTGTTAGACATGTTGCAAATTCGAAACATGTTTGTTAGTCTAACATTAGACTAACGTTAGACATGCTTTAGTATGGGCTGTTAGACGAATGTTAGGCATAGATTTTATGCTGCTTGTTTTCATTCCAGCTGTCATCCGAGCAAGAAGTGTGATTGTAGTAGTGAACTTTTATCGGCGTTCACTACTACAACCGCACTTCTGCCTCGAATGAAAGCTGGACGAAACATATTTAATAAAAAAATCGGAGCCTGTTTAAATTTTAATTTTACTTTTAATTTTAATTTTAATTTTAATTTTAATTTTAATTTTAATTTTAATTTTAATTTTAATTTTAATTTTAATTTTAATTTTAATTTTAATTTTAATTTTAATTTTAATTTTAATTTTAATTTTAATTTTAATTTTAATTTTAATTTTAATTTTAATTTTAATTTTAATTTTAATTTTAATTTTAATTTTAATTTTAATTTTAATTTTAATTTTAATTTTAATTTTAATTTTAATTTTAATTTTAATTTTAATTTTAATTTTAATTTTAATTTTAATTTTAATTTTAATTTTAATTTTAATTTTAATTTTAATTTTAATTTTAATTTTAATTTTAATTTTAATTTTAATTTTAATTTTAATTTTAATTTTAATTTTAATTTAATTTTAATTTTAATTTTAATTTTAATTTTAATTTTAATTTTAATTTTAATTTTAATTTTAATTTTAATTTTAATTTTAATTTTAATTTTAATTTTAATTTTAATTTTGATTGCAATTGTAATTGTTATTGTAATTCTAAAAATAAAATTGAAATAAAATTAAAATTAAATTAAAATTAAATTAAGATTAAATTAAAATTAAATTAAAATTAAATTAAAATTAAATTAAAATTAAATTAAAATTAAATTAAAATTAAATTAAAATTAAATTAAAATTAAATTAAAATTAAATTAAAATTAAATTAAAATTAAATTAAAATTAAATTAAAATTAAATTAAAATTAAATTAAAATTAAATTAAAATTAAATTAAAATTAAATTAAAATTAAATTAAAATTAAATTAAAATTAAATTAAAATTAAATTAAAATTAAATTAAAATTAAATTAAAATTAAATTAAAATTAAATTAAAATTAAATTAAAATTAAATTAAAATTAAATTAAAATTAAATTAAAATTAAATTAAAATTAAATTAAAATTAAATTAAAATTAAATTAAAATTAAATTAAAATTAAATTAAAATTAAATTAAAATTAAATTAAAATTAAATTAAAATTAAATTAAAATTAAATTAAAATTAAATTAAAATTAAATTAAAATTAAATTAAAATTAAATTAAAATTAAATTAAAATTAAATTAAAATTAAATTAAAATTAAATTAAAATTAAATTAAAATTAAATTAAAATTAAATTAAAATTAAATTAAAATTAAATTAAAATTAAATTAAAATTAAATTAAAATTAAATTAAAATTAAATTAAAATTAAATTAAAATTAAATTAAAATTAAATTAAAATTAAATTAAAATTAAATTAAAATTAAATTAAAATTAAATTAAAATTAAATTAAAATTAAATTAAAATTAAATTAAAATTAAATTAAAATTAAATTAAAATTAAATTAAAATTAAATTAAAATTAAATTAAAATTAAATTAAAATTAAATTAAAATTAAATTAAAATTAAATTAAAATTAAATTAAAATTAAATTAAAATTAAATTAAAATTAAATTAAAATTAAATTAAAATTAAATTAAAATTAAATTAAAATTAAATTAAAATTAAATTAAAATTAAATTAAAATTAAATTAAAATTAAATTAAAATTAAATTAAAATTAAATTAAAATTAAATTAAAATTAAATTAAAATTAAATTAAAATTAAATTAAAATTAAATTAAAATTAAATTAAAATTAAATTAAAATTAAATTAAAATTAAATTAAAATTAAATTAAAATTAAATTAAAATTAAATTAAAATTAAATTAAAATTAAATTAAAATTAAATTAAAATTAAATTAAAATTAAATTAAAATTAAATTAAAATTAAATTAAAATTAAATTAAAATTAAATTAAAATTAAATTAAAATTAAATTAAAATTAAATTAAAATTAAATTAAAATTAAATTAAAATTAAATTAAAATTAAATTAAAATTAAATTAAAATTAAATTAAAATTAAATTAAAATTAAATTAAAATTAAATTAAAATTAAATTAAAATTAAATTAAAATTAAATTAAAATTAAATTAAAATTAAATTAAAATTAAATTAAAATTAAATTAAAATTAAATTAAAATTAAATTAAAATTAAATTAAAATTAAATTAAAATTAAATTAAAATTAAATTAAAATTAAATTAAAATTAAATGAAAATTAAATGAAAATTAAATTAAAATTAAATTAAAATTAAATTAAAATTAAAATTAAATTAAAATTAAATTAAAATTAAATTAAAATTAAATTAAAATTAAATTAAAATTAAATTAAAATTAAATTAAAATTAAATTAAAATTAAATTAAAATTAAATTAAAATTAAATTAAAATTAAATTAAAATTAAATTAAAATTAAATTAAAATTAAATTAAAATTAAATTAAAATTAAATTAAAATTAAATTAAAATTAAATTAAAATTAAATTAAAATTAAATTAAAATTAAATTAAAATTAAATTAAAATTAAATTAAAATTAAATTAAAATTAAATTAAAATTAAATTAAAATTAAATTAAAATTAAATTAAAATTAAATTTAAATTAAATTTAAATTAAATTAAAATTAAATTAAAATTAAATTAAAATTAAATTAAAATTAAATTAAAATTAAATTAAAATTAAATTAAAATTAAATTAAAATTAAATTAAAATTAAATTAAAATTAAATTAAAATTAAATTAAAATTAAATTAAAATTAAATTAAAATTAAATTAAAATTAAATTAAAATTAAATTAAAATTAAATTAAAATTAAATTAAAATTAAATTAAAATTAAATTAAAATTAAATTAAAATTAAATTAAAATTAAATTAAAATTAAATTAAAATTAAATTAAAATTAAATTAAAATTAAATTAAAATTAAATTAAAATTAAATTAAAATTAAAATAAAATTAAATTAAAATTAAATTAAAATTAAATTAAAATTAAATTAAAATTAAATTAAAATTAAATTAAAATTAAATTAAAATTAAAATTAAATTAAAATTAAATTAAAATTAAATTAAAATTAAATTAAAATTAAATTAAAATTAAATTAAAATTAAATCAAAATTAAATTAAAATTAAATTAAAATTAAATTAAAATTAAATTAAAATTAAATTAAAATTAAATTAAAATTAAATTAAAATTAAATTAAAATTAAATTAAAATTAAATTAAAATTAAATTAAAATTAAATTAAAATTAAATTAAAATTAAATTAAAATTAAATTAAAATTAAATTAAAATTAAATTAAAATTAAATTAAAATTAAATTAAAATTAAATTAAAATAAAATTAAAATTAAATTAAAATTAAATTAAAATTAAATTAAAATAAAATTAAAATTAAATTAAAATTAAATTAAAATTAAATTAAAATTAAATTAAAATTAAATTAAAATTAAATTAAAATTAAATTAAAATTAAATTAAAATTAAATTAAAATTAAATTAAAATTAAATTAAAATTAAATTAAAATTAAATTAAAATTAAATTAAAATTAAATTAAAATTAAATTAAAATTAAATTAAAATTAAATTAAAATTAAATTAAAATTAAATTAAAATTAAATTAAAATTAAATTAAAATTAAATTAAAATTAAATTAAAATTAAATTAAAATTAAATTAAAATTAAATTAAAATTAAATTAAAATTAAATTAAAATTAAATTAAAATTAAATTAAAATTAAATTAAAATTAAATTAAAATTAAATTAAAATTAAATTAAAATTAAATTAAAATTAAATTAAAATTAAATTAAAATTAAATTAAAATTAAATCAAAATTAAATTAAAATTAAATTAAAATTAAAATTAAATTAAAATTAAATTAAAATTAAATTAAAATTAAATTAAAATTAAATTAAAATTAAATTAAAATTAAATTAAAATTAAATTAAAATTAAATTAAAATTAAATTAAAATTAAATTAAAATTAAATTAAAATTAAATTAAAATTAAATTAAAATTAAATTAAAATTAAATTAAAATTAAATTAAAATTAAATTAAAATAAAATTAAAATTAAATTAAAATTAAATTAAAATTAAATTCAAATTAAATTAAAATTAAATTAAAATTAAATTAAAATTAAATTAAAATTAAATTAAAATTAAATTAAAATTAAATTAAAATTAAATTAAAATTAAATTAAAATTAAATTAAAATTAAAATAAAATTAAATTAAAATTAAATTAAAATTAAATTAAAATTAAATTAAAATTAAATTAAAATTAAATTAAAATTAAATTAAAATTAAATTAAAATTAAATTAAAATTAAATTAAAATTAAATTAAAATTAAATTAAAATTAAATTAAAATTAAATTAAAATTAAATTAAAATTAAATTAAAATTAAATTAAAATTAAATTAAAATTAAATTAAAATTAAATTAAAATTAAATTAAAATTAAATTAAAATTAAATTAAAATTAAAATAAAATTAAATTAAAATTAAATTAAAATTAAATTAAAATTAAATTAAAATAAATTAAAATTTAATTAAAATTCGATTAAAATTTTATTAAAATTTTATTAAAATTTAATTAAAATTTAATTAAAATGTAATTAAAATTTTATTAAAATTTTATTAAAATTTTATTAAAATTTTATTAAAAATTAATTAAAATTTAATTAAAATTTAAATAAAATTTAATTAAAATTTAATTAAAATTTAATTAAAATTTAATTAAAATTTAATTAAAATTTAACTAAAATTTAATTAAAATTTAATTAACATTTTATTAAAATTTTATTAAAATTTTATTAAAATTTTATTAAAAATTAATTAAAATTTAATTAAAATTTAATTAAAATTTCATTAAAATTTAATTGAAATTAAATGAAAAATAAATCAAATTGAAAATAAAATGACTCACCGACACGATGGTGCCAAACTTAACGGAATCGGTCACTGTTTTGGAGATGACTGGTTCCGGCGACGGTACGACGCGAACGAAACGGACTTAGTGGGCAGGATCAGCGACGATTAACTGACGGTTTGGACAACGCAACGACGGAAATGGTTCCTACGGGTTTAACTATTTGAGACGAGCATTTTTATTTCTTTTTCTCGACCGACGAACGCGATTTATAAGCTGCCGCAACTAACAAAGTGTTTTTCCACTGCCATTTGCTCAACTGTCAATGATGCGCGAAAAAATCGAACATTCAGCATAAATTCGGGGTTATGATTAATGCTCCCCAGTACGGAGGGTTAGCCTAACATTAGCCTAATGTTAGACTAACTGGCCAGCATGTTAGACTAACTTTTTGTCTCACTTTTGGCTAATGTTAGTCTAAAATTAGACAGATATGACACACTTTTGTTAGACATGTTGCAAATTCGAAACATGTTTGTTAGTCTAACATTAGACTAACGTTAGATATGTTTTACTATGGGCTGTTAGACGCATGTTAGGCATTGATTTTATGCTGCTTGTTTTCATTCCAGCTGTCATTCGAGCAAGAAGTGTGATTGTAGTAGTGAACTTTTGTCGACGTTCACTACTACAACCGTACTCTTGCCTCGAATGAAAGCTGGACGAAACATATTTGATAAAAAACTCGGAGCCCGTTTTAATTTTAATTTTAATTTCAATTTTAATTTTAATTTTAATTTTAATTTTAATTTTAATTTTAATTTTAATTTTAATTTTAATTTTAATTTTAATTTTAATTTTAATTTTAATTTTAATTTTAATTTTAATTTTAATTTTAATTTTAATTTTAATTTTAATTTTAATTTTAATTTTAATTTTAATTTTAATTTTAATTTTAATTTTAATTTTAATTTTAATTTTAATTTTAATTTTAATTTTAATTTTAATTTTAATTTTAATTTTAATTTTAATTTTAATTTTAATTTTAATTTTAATTTTAATTTTAATTTTAATTTTAATTTTAATTTTAATTTTAATTTTAATTTTAATTTTAATTTTAATTTTAATTTTAATTTTAATTTTAATTTTAATTTTAATTATAATTTTAATTTTAATTTTAATTTTAATTTTAATTTTAATTTTAATTTTAATTTTAATTTTAATTTTAATTTTAATTTTAATTTTAATTTTAATTTTAATTTTAATTTTAATTTTAATTTTAATTTTAATTTTAATTTTAATTTTAATTTTAATTTTAATTTTAATTTTAATTTTAATTTTAATTTTAATTTTAATTTTAATTTTAATTTTAATTTTAATTTTAATTTTAATTTTAATTTTAATTTTAATTTTAATTTTAATTTTAATTTTAATTTTAATTTTAATTTTAATTTTAATTTTAATTTTAATTTTGATTTTAATTTTAATTTTAATTTTAATTTAAATTTTAATTTAAATTTAAATTTAAATTTAAATTTAAATTTAAATTTAAATTTAAATTTAAATTTAAATTTAAATTTAAATTTTAATTCTAATTTTAATTTTAATTTTAATTTTAATTTTAATTTTAATTTTAATTTTAATTTTAATTTTAATTTTAATTTTAATTTTAATTTTAATTTTAATTTTAATTTTAATTTTAATTTTAATTTTAATTTTAATTTTAATTTTAATTTTAATTTTAATTTTAATTTTAATTTTAATTTTAATTTTAATTTTAATTTTAATTTTAATTTTAATTTTAATTTTAATTTTAATTTTAATTTTAATTTTAATTTTAATTTTAATTTTAATTTTAATTTTAATTTTAATTTTAATTTTAATTTTAATTTTAATTTTAATTTTAATTTTAATTTTAATTTTAATTTTAATTTTAATTTTAATTTTAATTTTAATTTTAATTTTAATTTTAATTTTAATTTTAATTTTAATTTTAATTTTAATTTTAATTTTAATTTTAATTTTAATTTTAATTTTAATTTTAATTTTAATTTTAATTTTAATTTTAATTTTAATTTTAATTTTAATTTTAATTTTAATTTTAATTTTAATTTTAATTTTAATTTTAATTTTAATTTTAATTTTAATTTTAATTTTAATTTTAATTTTAATTTTAATTTTAATTTTAATTTTAATTTTAATTTTAATTTTAATTTTAATTTTAATTTTAATTTTAATTTTAATTTTAATTTTAATTTTAATTTTAATTTTAATTTTAATTTTAATTTTAATTTTAATTTTAATTTTAATTTTAATTTTAATTTTAATTTTAATTTTAATTTTAATTTTAATTTTAATTTTAATTTTAATTTTAATTTTAATTTTAATTTTAATTTTAATTTTAATTTTAATTTTAATTTTAATTTTAATTTTAATTTTAATTTTAATTTTAATTTTAATGAATGCTTTGTTATTTTCTCCTGGAATGTCTTTAAAACTTTATTAAATTAAAAGATTTCTGAGTGAATTTCCTCAGAGATTCCTTTGTTCATGTTAATTTCTTCAGGGTTTGTTTCGAAATGAAGGAATTTATTAGGAGATTCTCAGAGGTATTACTCTGGAAGCATTTCTTCAGAAATGTCAAATTTATTCAAAGATTTCTGATGGAATTTCCTCAATGAATGAACTGTTCAGTTTTTCAGTAGTTTTTTTTGGAAATCTTCTCCAAGATTTATTTCGTTAATTCCTAAGCAGATTTTTTTAGCAATTCATCTGGAAATTAGTTCGAAAATCAGTCCACTGATTATGTCTGTATTTTTGCACAAATAACTTGGCATTTTCCTCCAGTGAGTATTTTTATTTTTATAAATAATCCTTCAAAATTTTATTCAGAATTTCTTTTAGGATTTCCATGGAACATTTTGAGAAGTCCTCCAGAAAATTTTCGAAAGATGTTTTTAGAATTTGCTCTACAGATTCTTTAGGATGTCACTCCAGTATATTGTAAGCGAGGGAATTCTTAAATTATTTCAAAATTTCTTTCCTTCGCGATTATACCGAATAATTATTCATTTTCCCTTGACAATTGCTTCAGTTTCATTGCTTCGAAAATATCTTGGAGTTCCTCCAAAATTTTTCCCACAATATCCTTTGTTCATTACTCCAGAGATTCCTTTCAGAATTTTGCTATTGATTGCTAAAGTATTTTTCTAGATTTTATTTTCTGCAGAGTTCCTTAGGAAATTACTCCAGAGATAGAACTGAATCCACAAATGATTTTAAAAGTTTGTTCACAGATTTATACAAGCAGTTTTTATACAAATTACTTCGTTCTTTCCTCCAGATATTCTATCGGATGTTTCTGCAAAATTGATCCACAAGTTTCTACGGGAATTAACCCACAAATTCCTTAGTTTATTCTCATAGAGATTATTTTGGAAATTTCTATTCTATCGCAATTTTTTTTAAAGAAATTATTTCAGGATTTCCTTTAGAGATTTTGCAGGCATTCCTCCAGAAATTTATCTTCACATTTCTCCAGAAGTTTTTTTTGATATTCCACCAGATATTAGTTCTAGAATTGCTTCAAGAATTTCACAAAATACTTTTTTTATTTCCCTAGAAATTCCTTCGGATATGTACCCACACATTTCTGAAAGAGCTTTTCCAGAGATTTCAGATAAATTTTCAGGAATTCATGGGGTTTCTCGGGATTTCCTTCAAAGCTTTTTTAGGGATTTGTTCCAGAGGTCAATTTGAGAATTACTCCACAAGTTCTTCAATCATATAAACAATTTGTTCACAACAAATTCCTTCGGGAATGTATCTAAAGTTCTAAAAAAATGCTTCAGAAATCTATTCGGAAATTTATCCACAGATTCCTTCCAGATATTACCCACAGATGTCTTCGTTAATGGCTTCAGATATTCTTTCAGAAATTCTTCCATCTAAGGAAATCCTCTAGAGATTTTCTTTGAGAATTTATTTTTAAATTAAAAAAAAAAGGCGTCCATGAGTTCCTTTGAAAAATTTCCTACAAAATCGCGCTTCTTTCGGGATTTACTTTTCAGATTTTTCGGAAATTCATCAAGAGATTTCTTCAAAAAATTCTCCAAAGATTTCTTCATTCATGCCTCTTTAGTTCATTTTCTGTATTGTTTTTACAGTTTCCATCAAGAATTTTTGAATGGTTTAACACTTTTTTGTTTAATTCTGAAATTCATCTGAGAGTTATGCAGATTTTTCTGAGAGCATAGCTCCATATGAATAATGAAAAATGTTTTATGAATATTTTAGATTTCTCAGCCCACATCAATACTTTCGAATGCAAAAAAGATTTAAAATCACTTATTACACATATGTTTATTGGTATACTGTCATTATCAAGACCATAATTAAATTTAACTACAAGAAATAAACTCGGAAACACATTTGCGCCAATCCTTCGGTTTCGAGCTAGTCGGCAGACTAGCAGAATTTTTCTCCTCAAAATTATCGTCGAGTTATTTGGGCAATTCTTGGATTTTCTTCGGGAGCACCTGAAAAAAATGTTAATAGAAAAACAAGTAAGTAAGTAAGTAGAAAAATGCAACATAAGTATTCCAATACAGCAAGGTCACATAAAGCCATCAATTACTTTTTCGATATAGTTTTCCATTAAGATGTTTGGATCGAGGTTTGGATGAATCCTCCGTGGCCCATAGTAGCTCCACGGTTTCCTGGAGAAATTACTTCGTAGCCAACGAGAATTCCAGTTCGTAACGGTCTGACGCTACCTAAGAATATATAATAATAAAATTATATTTTAATTAGTAGCTAGAAACGTTATTCGGAAGTAGATTTACTTACCTGTTCGTCTTAAGGAAGCTCACGTGTTTAGCTATTTTGCTATTGGAATCAAAACAAAGTTCATTGGTGGCTGAAATTCCTTTCTATATTTGAAGTGTGTGTGAAAGGTTCTAGATTTTGAATGAATGATTTCATAAATCAATTTCACTGATAACTTTTATTGAAATTATATGTGTCGTATATTATCTCGTATATTATAAATATAAGATCTCTTAATGGGAAACAGAATGAACTCTTAGAAGAAAGTATATGTTTGGACACATACCTAAATAAAATCATTGGATTTCTTTTCGTGTTCAACATCAATTCAAATATAAAAAAAAATATTTTTAATACATAATTTAATCAGAACCCAAATAGGCTCAATAAGTTCATCAGAATTACTTCAAGGAATTTTATGAGAATGGTGTTCTTGGGATATCGATCCTTAATACGAGTAAAATTTGAATACATTATTCAGCATTGCGCCCAGGCGTTTCATAAGAATTATAATCTATGACGACACAGATGCAAAGTTATTAATACATTTATCAGAATTAGGTTGTTCAGTGAATAAAAAAAAATCGAAAGAGCTCTTTTTTCTGAGCATAACAGGATTTTATTGCGTTACAATTCCTTAGTTTTGAAGGTTCAATAAACAAACAGTTTATATTTTCGTGAATAGAATAACAGTTCAATGGATAGAATAACATTTCGCCCCGAACAAAAATATTTCCCCATACAAACTTTAAATGCATTCCCGGGCACTAAAAACGATGAAATTTTGAATTTGTAATAATTTTTGGACGGAGATTCCTATTATGAAATAATTTGGATACCCCTAAAAACATAATTGGTCCAAGAAGTTCTATGATAATTGTCATCTTGCGACATCATCTATTATCATAAGTATAATTCATGAAATAATTTTTAAGAGGAATCAAAATTGCTCCAAGGAGTTCCATAGAATCTGTGAGCTTATAACACTCAATTTTAAAAAACCTAACAAAAGTTAAATTAAAAAAAAAATTATTTAACCACAACAGCCGACCTTGTAATGAATTCAAGGGAACTTGTTTACGTTATCCGCTGCAATGTCGTATGCGAAATTCGACTGTGATTATAATCACACCAAGGAGTTTCCAAAGAACTGTGATCTTACGACAACAATTCTTAACGTGAATAAAATCACAAAATAATTTAAATTAATTTCTCAGAATCTCATCAAGGAGTTTCTCAAGAACTGTGATCTTACGACAACAATTCTTAACATAAATAAAATCTCAAAATAATTTAAATAAATTTATTATAATCACACCAAGGAGTTTCCAAAGAATTGTGATCTTACAACAATTCTTATCGTGAATAAAAACTCAAAATAATTTAAATAATTTATCAGAATCACATCAAGGAGTGTCCTAAGAACTGTGATCTCACGACAACAATTCTTAACATAAATAAAATCTCAAAATTATTTAAATAAATTTATTATAATCACACCAAGGAGTTGCCTAAGAATTGTGATCTTACGACAACAATTCTTAACGTGAATAAAATCTCAAAAATATTTTAATAAATTTATCAGAATCACACCAAGGAGTTTCCTTAGAACTGTGATCTTACAAAAATAATTCTTATCATAAATAAAATCTCAAAATTATTTAAATAAATTTATCAGAATCACACCAAGGAGTTTCCAAAGAACTGTGATCTTACAACAATTCTTATCGTGAAGAAAAACTCAAAATAATTTAAATAATTTATCAGAATCACATCAAGGAGTGTCCTAAGAGCTGTGATCTCACGACAACAATTCTTAACATAAATAAAATCTCAAAATTATTTAAATAAATTTATTTTAATCACACCAAGGAGGTTCCTAAGAACTGTGTTCTTGCGACAACAATTCTTAACATAAATAAAATCTCAAAATAATTTAAATAATTTATCAGAATCACACCGAGGAGTTTCCTAAGAACTGAGATCTTACGACAATAATTCTTAACATAAATAAAATCTCAAAATAATTTAATTAAATTTATCAGAATCACACCAAGGAATTTTCTAAGAACTGTGATCTTGCGACAACAATTCTTAACATAAATAAAATCTCAAAATAATTTAATTAAATTTATCAGAATCACACCAAAGAGTTTCCTAAGAACTGAGATCTTACGACAATAATTCTTAACATAAATAAAATCTCAAAATAATTTATCAGAATCACCCCAAGGAGTTTCCTAAGAACTGTGATCTTACGACAACAATTCTTAACATAAATAAAATTTCAAAATAATTTAAATAATTTATCAGAATCACACCAAGGAGTTTCCTAAGAACTGAGATCTTACGACAATAATTCTTAACATAAATAAAATCTCAAAATAATTTATCAGAATCACCCCAAGGAGTTTCCTAAGAACTGTGATCTTACGACAACAATTCTTAACATAAATAAAATCTCAAAATAATTTAATTAAATTTATCAGAATCACACCAAAGAGTTTCCTAAGAACTGAGATCTTACGACAATAATTCTTAACATAAATAAAATCTCAAAATAATTTATCAGAATCACCCCAAGGAGTTTCCTAAGAACTGTGATCTTACGACAACAATTCTTAACATAAATAAAATTTCAAAATAATTTAAATAATTTATCAGAATCACACCAAGGAGTTTCCTAAGAACTGAGATCTTACGACAATAATTCTTAACATAAATAAAATCTCAAAATAATTTAATTAAATTTATCAGAATCACACCAAGGAATTTTCTAAGAACTGTGATCTTGCGACAACAATTCTTAACATAAATAAAATCTCAAAATAATTTAATTAAATTTATCAGAATCACACCAAAGAGTTTCCTAAGAACTGTGATCTTACGACAACAATTCTTAACGTGAATAAAATCTCAAAATAATTTAAATAAATTTTATCAGATTCACACCAAGGAGTTTCTTAAGAACTGTGATCTTACGACAATAATTCTTAACATAAATATAATCTCAAAATAATTTAAATAAATTTTATCAGAATCACACCAAGGAGTTTCCTAAGAACAGTGTTCTTGCGACAACAATTCTTAACATAAATAAAATCTCAAAATAATTTATATATTTTTTTTCAGAATCACACCAAGGAGTTTCCAAAGAACTGTGATCTTACGACAATAATTCTTAACATAAATAAAATCTCAAAATAATTTAAATAAATTTTATCAGAATCACACCAAGGAGTTTCCTAAGAACTGTGTTCTTGCGACAATAATTCTTAACATAAATAAAATCTCAAAATAATTTAAATAATTTATCAGAATCACACCAAGGAGTTTCCTAAGAACTGAGATCTTACGACAATAATTCTTAACATAAATAAATTTCAAAAATAATTTCAATAAATTAATCAAAATTGCTCGAAGGAGTTCCCTTAGAACTGCGATCTTAATTTAAATTAGTTAATTATAACCACACCAAGGAGTTTCTTGAGAACTGTGATCTTACGACAACAATTCTTATCGTGAATAAAAACTCAAAATAATTTAAATAATTTATCAAAATCACATCAAGGAGTGTCCTAAGAGCTGTGATCTCACGACAACAATTCTTAACATAAATAAAATCTCAAAATTATTTAAATAAATTTATTTTAACCACACCAAGGAGGTTCCTAAGAACTGCGTTCTTGCGACAACAATTCTTAACATAAATAAAATCTCAAAATAATTTAAATAAATTTTATCAGAATCACACCAAGGAGTTTCCTAAGAACTGTGATCTTACGACAATAATTCTTAACATAAATAAAATCTCAAAATAATTTAAATAATTTATCAGAATCACCCCAAGGAGTTTCCTAAGAACTGTGATCTTACGACAACAATTCTTGACATAAATAATATCTCAAAATAATTTAAATAATTTATCAGAATCACACCAAGGAGTTTCCTAAGAACTGTGATCACACGACAACAATTCTTAACATAAATAAAATCTCAAAATAATTTAATTTAATTTATCAGAATCACACCAAGAAGTTTCCTAAGATCTGATGTTACGACAACAATTCTTAACATAAATAAAATCTCAAAATAATTTAAATAATTTATCAGAATCACACCAAGGAGTTCCCTAAGAACTGAGATCTTACGACAATAATTCTTAACATAAATAAAATCTCAAAATAATTTAATTAAATTTATCAGAATCACACCAAGGAATTTCCTAAGAACTGTGATCTTGCGACAACAATTCTTAACATAAATAAAATCTCAAAATAATTTAAATAAATTTTATCAGAATCACACCAAGGAGTTTCCTAAGAACTGTGATCTTACGACAATAATTCTTAACATAAATAAAATCTCAAAATAATTTAAATAATTTATCAGAATCACACCAAGGAGTTTCCTATGAACTGAGATCTTACGACAATAATTCTTAACATAAATAAAATCTCAAAATAATTTAATTAAATTTATCAGAATCACACCAAGGAATTTCCTAAGAACTGTGATCTTGCGACAACAATTCTTAACATAAATAAAATCTCAAAATAATTTAATTAAATTTATCAGAATCACACCAAAGAGTTTCCTAAGAACTGTGATCTTACGACAACAATTCTTAACGTGAATAAAATCTCAAAATAATTTAAATAAATTTTATCAGAATCACACAAAGGAGTTTCCTAAGAACTAAGTTCTTGCGACAATTCTTAACATAAATAAAATCTCAAAATAATTTAAATATTTTTTTTTAGAATCACACCAAGGAATTTCCTAAGAACTGTGATCTTGCGACAACAATTCTTAACATAAATAAAATCTCAAAATAATTTAAATAAATTTATCAGAATCACACTAAGGAGTTTCGTAAGAACTGTGATCACACGACAACAATTATTAACATAAATAAAATCTCAAAATAATTTAAACAATTTATCAGAATCACACCAAGAAGTTTCCTAAGAACTGATCTTACGACAACAATTCTTAACATAAATAAAATCTCAAAATAATTTAAATAATTTATCAGAATCACCCCAAGGAGTATCCTAAGAACTGAGATCTTACGACAATAATTCTTAACATAAATAAAATCTCAAAATAATTTAATTAAACTTATCAGAATCACACCAAGGAATTTCCTAAGAACTGTGATCTTGCGACAACAATTCTAAACATAAATAAAATCTCAAAATAATTTACTTAAATTTATCAGAATCACACCAAGGAGTTTCCTAAGAACTGAGATCTTACGACAATAATTCTTAACATCAATAAATTATAGAAATAATTTCAATAAATTAACCAGAATTGCTTCAAGGTTTTGCATAAAAATTACGATCAAAAGATAACAATTCAAACTTAACAAATATTGTTAAACAAAATGAACAGAAGAGATCCATTAGAATTGTGATCTTGCGATATGAATCAATCAATACTAAGTCAAGATTTCTCCAGGAAGTTTCAAATGAATGATGATCGAAAGGCTCTAATTCTTATCACAATTCAAATTCAACACATGTCAAAATTTTAAACAAGTTTTAAATATAGCTATCATAATCGCTCCAAGGAGATCCATAAGAATTATGATTTGGTGGTAACCATTTCTTAACACAAGTACAATTAAAAAAAATCCTCTTAACGCATGCAGAATTGCACCAAAGAGTTCCGTAAAAAGAGATGAAAATTTACTTACTTCTTACTTGTTGGACTATACGTTGCACGGATGAACCCACGCTAAGTGATGATTGCTTCTTCATCCACTGGGATCGCAATTGGTTTCTGTCTCCGTGGATGTTGAGTGCCCTTAGGTCCTTTAACTGCAGGCTGAATGTAGTCGCTGACCTCTTCGTGGTTCTGTGCTGTCGGCTGTCGGTCTTACAGCATCAGTGCTATTTCAATATATATTTGGTGTATTTGATTTTTACATAAAGACACTCTCTACAGCCATTTTCACTCAATAGATAACATCATTATCGCACCATTTCACTACTCATATTTATTTTTCCTTCTTCTTCTTTTTTTTTCTTTGAGCACTTCCACAATTTTTAATTGAAGGGCTTTCTTTGCCTCCCATTGCATGAATTTCTATATTGTGAGGCCAAGGCCAGCACAATGATACACTATCCCCATGGATTTGAGAAAATTTTCCCGATCGAACCGTAGCCTTAAGGACAAACGTCTTGAAATCCCGCTTCAACATTGCATCAAAACTTCAGACGCACAAATCTCAAGAAGCAAGCTTCAAACAACAATGTATTTTATAATTCTGTTCTTGCTCACTTGTAATTAGCTTAAAATAAAAAGCTCAGGTGCGCTGGTTTTGTTTACAAAGAGATTTGTGCCCTCGAAATCATGAGTAGGTGCCAAAGTCGGCCATTGTGGCGGCCATTTTGGGATTCTAACAAGTCTGTCCTTAACCATTAGGCTTATTGAAAACCCAACTACACAATTAATCACGGTTTCCACCTCCGGAAGAAGCGCAAACACTTATACAAATGTAATCACTGCAGCGTCGAAACGCGCGAAAATCTCCGGGTTCGTGAATCGGTTCTGCTTCATCGGTTCCATCTTCCAAACAGCGCTCCTCCAGTCTCCAACTGCCGGAAGTACACGGGAAATGCGGTTTCGGCGGGTTGTACCTATAATGACGCCACCGACACAAACAACAAGAACAAACCGGACGCGCAACTCTTTTTATTTTCTCGACCGACGGACCCGATTTTTGTTTCCAACTGATGCTTTGTTGCTTTTTTGACTGCCTTTTCGGCAACTGTCAACGATGCGCGAAAAAATCGAACACTCAGCATAAATTCGGTGTTATGATTTATGCTTTCCGAAATTTTTCGATGAGCAACATACCTAACAAATGCCTAACAGTGTCGAACGCCTAACTTCCTCCGTGCTGGGTCTCCAAAAATTTTCGATGAGCAACATAACTAACAAATGCCTAACATTGTCGAACGCCTAACTTCCTCCGTGCTGGGAGGCAATGAGCGAGAAGGTAAATAAAAACCATATGATGATGATGGGAATGACGATGATTATGACGGTAGGCAGATATTTCGCCATTGCAGTAAATAGATAAGGCAAATTAGTTGAGTTTTGCAAAGGCGCGTTATTTTATTGAAATTGTAGTGAATTCGGGGCGAGAACACTTCCAAAAATCGGTTGTAATTATTAGCAATACGGTAAGAACATGAAAAGAAATGAATTAGTGTTGACCGTGAAATGTTTGTGTGAATACTTACCAAGATTATTTCGTAGCTGTGGCCAATCCGATCCGTGACAGATACCTGGGAATCACCGGTAATAGGAATAGGAAAGGTGTCCACATTCCGGCGACATTCGCTGTAAGTAATTACACGTAGATAGTAGCAGAAACGGTTTGAGTGTTTTTTTTTTTATCATTTACTATCTACCGTACTACAGATTCACACTCAATCAAGTTAGGGTAACTGCACCCATTATCATCCCAAGATAGAATTGGAAACCACTTCTTGTGAGTATTTGTACTAGAATAGATTAAGAATGTTAATTAAATGATTAAATAAATTGCAGTTTTAAGCGTTGCTACAAAATCTGAGCCGCTCTAATAATTTTGGTTTCCCTTCGGGAACATTCTTAAAAAAGAAGTGACACCCGCGAAGTGATTCCCGCGTAGTGAAAAGTGTCAAGTGAGGAGTGAAAACCTGCAGCAAGATGGCTTCCGATGCAGAATCCACCCACGATCAAACCATCATGGACCTGACGGCGACTCCGTGCGCCATCTGTGGCCCGTCTACGCGCGACGAAGTGATGGTCGGCTGTGACGGATGCGCGGGATGGTTCCACATCCGTTGCGTGGGCATTGAGGAGGGCAAACTGCCGAAGAAGCGGTACTGCCAAAACAAGGCCTGCCAGGAGAAGGCCCAGGAGTACCACCAGAAGGAAGGAAGGCGCTGAGGAACAAGAGGAGCAAAGAGCTTGGCAAGCGGAAATGCTCCAGAAGAAGAAGGAACAGATTCGGCAGATGAAGGCAGACCAAGACTCGTTCGAGCTGCAGATGGCAGCCATGGATAAGGAGTTGGCGGAACTGTCGGCTCAAAAATCCAAACCGGAGCCGAAAGTAGTCGCGGGTGCTTCAAAAGCGGGCCATTCCGGCAAAGTCGACCAAAATGTGTTGAAGCTGAGCAAGGCGAACGTGAGGAAGCTAGCGCAAAGCTACGAAAGCTCCGAAGAGGATGAGGAGGACGACGATTCCGGTGATTCGGATCTGCAGAGCCAGAGTTCGGACTCGTCGATGGAGCGCAAGGCGAAACTGAAGACGTACAAGAAAGTGGGAAGTGTCAGCCAAGACGGGCTGGGGCAGCAGCAGACCGGACCGACGAAGGCCCAGCTGGCCGCGAGGAAGGGGTTAACATATAAACTTCCAAAATTCTTCGGCAAACCAGCGCAGTGGCCGTTGTTTTTCGCGGCCTACAAAGCGTCCAATGAGGCCTGTGGTTACATAAACCACGAGAATCTGATGCGACTTCAGGAAGCGCTGGAAGGTGACGCTCTGGAACTGGTGTCTGGGCAATTACTGCTTCCCGAATCCATCCCGCAGGTCATCGAGAAGCTGCGCCGGCACTTCGGCCGCCCGGAACAACTGCTCCAAAGCATGTGGCCATCTGGAGGCTGCGGATCTGAAGCAGCACCTTGTTAACCCGCTGTTGATCAAAAGCCTGGTCGCCAAGCTACCAGATCGCGAGAAGCGGGAATGGGTCCATTACCGGAGGGGCCACGGGGAAACAACCTTGCGAACGCTGACGGATTTCTTAATGGACATCGTCGCAGACGCCTGCGAAGCCAACGTGGATGTCGAGTTCGTGCCCTCTCCGCCGTCCAAAGGAATTCCACCATCCAGAAAAAAGATGCCGAAGGAGAAAGGTGGACTATACAGCCACAGCGAAGCCAGCGGATCGGCCGCCAACGCCGGCGAGGAAAAGGTTTTGAAGCCCTGCAAACAATGTAGGAGGACGGATCATCGGCTGCGACACTGCGGCGAGTTTAAGAAACTGCGGTATGCGGATCGGCTGAGGCTGGTGAACCCGGAGAAGCTGTGCCACGTGTGTCTGAATGAACATGGAGGGCAGTGCAAATTCAAAATTCGCTGCAACATCGGTGACTGTCGAGACTTCCACAATCCGCTGATGCATCCGGTCGGAAACACGGTCGGGCTGAGTGCACACATCCGGACAAACTGCACGGTATTGTTCCGGATCGTTCCGGTGCAGCTGCACTACGGTGGAAAAACGGTGTCAGTGTTGGCGTTCCTGGACGAAGGTGCTTCCGTCACGCTGGTGGAGAAAAAGCTCGCCGACCGTCTGGGCGCGGTCGGAGTACAAGAGCGATTGACCATCCGGTGGACGGGAAACATGTCGAGGGTGGAGGATTCCCGAAGATTGAGCCTGTGGGCGTCGGGAACAGGCGCAGCCGCCGGCAAGATGCGATTGCACACGGTGCACACTGTGGGAAAGTTGATGCTGCCGCACCAAAAGTTGGATTCGCAGGAGCTTGCCGCACAGCACGAACATATGCGAGGGCTGCCCATCGAGTCGTACGACGGACAGCCGCAGTTGCTGATTGGAGCGAACAACATCCACTCGTTCGCGCCGATAGAAGCGAAAGTGGGTACGCCCATGGAACCGATTGCGGTTCGAACTAAGTTGGGATGGACGGTGTATGGTCCGCGGCAAACAACCTCGTCGGCGGCCGGTAATTATCTCGGCTACCACCAGCAGATTACCAACGAGGACCTGCACGAGCTGCTAAAAAGTCATTACGCGCAGGAAGAGTCAGTGGTGGCAATCCCGCAGGAAACAGCAGAGGAGAAACGCGCCCGGGAAATACTGGAGCGAACCACCAAACGCGCCGGTGACCGTTTCGAAACCGGACTGCTGTGGAAAACGGACGATCCACGATTCCCGGACAGCTACCCGATGGCGGTGCGCAGAATGAAGCAGTTGGAGAAGCGACTCGACAAGAATCCGAAGCTGAAGGAGAACGTCTGCAAGCAGATCGACGAGTACCAGCAGAAGGGGTACGCACATCTCGCTACCGCCGAAAAACTGGCCGGTACTCCTGCCGACCAAACCTGCCGATCAACGTCGTTCAAAATCCCAAGAAGCCCGAGAAGATTCGTCTGGGACGCGGCGGCGGCCGTGCAAGGAGTATCCCTAAACTCACAGCTGCTGTCAGGACCGGACATGCTCGTTCCACTCATCAAAGTGCTCTGCGGTTTTCGCGAATGGCGGATTGCCTTCGGTGGAGACTTGAAAGAGATGTTCCACCAGCTGCAGATTCGCTCCGAGGACAAGCAGAAACAACGTTTCGTCTTCCGAAAAGATCCGGAAGAACCGCCACAAATCTACGTCATGGATGTGGCGACATTTGGGTCGACGAGCTCCCCCTGCTCGGCTCAATACGTTAAGAACCGGAACGCCGAAGAGTTCGCCGCTCAGTATCCTGAAGCGTCGGTTGCCATAATACGTCGGCATTACGTCGATGACTACTTCGACAGCGTCGACACCGAAGAAGAAGCAGTGAAGCTGGCGCAGGAAGTCCGGTTCGTCCACAAACAGGGCGGATTCGAAATTCGCAACTGGGTTTCCAACTCGCCAATAGTCCTGCGTAGTCTAGGAGAGGAGAAGCCGGCGACGCCGGTGCATTTCAGCCGAGGCAAGCAGACGGCCAATGAGAGAGTCTTGGGAGTGATCTGGGATCCGAACACGGACCAGTTTTCGTTTTCTATGACGCACCGCGAGGGGTTGATGCCGTACCTGTACGAGGGAAAGCGACCAACGAAAAGACTAGTCGCCAGTTGTGTGATGGGATTCTTCGATCCGCTCGGATTGCTGTCGCCGTTCACCATCCACGGCAAGATCATCATCCAGCATCTGTGGCGGTCCAAGTGCGACTGGGACGAGGAAATCGATCCCAATTCCTGGGAGCTGTGGAAGCGGTGGACGAGTTTGTTACCGGAGGTCGAAGCTATCCGGATTCCACGTTGCTATCTTGGCGACGCTAGATCCATCGAAGTCAATTCGTTGGAACTCCACATCTTCACCGATGCCAGCGAACACGGATACGGCTGCGTAGCATATCTGCGAGCAGTCATCGACGGGAACGTCTACTGCAGCCTGATGATGTCCAGGGCTAAAGTGGCACCGGTCAAACGGCAATCGATTCCCCGTCTGGAGTTGATGGGCGCGGTGATGGGGGCCAGGATGAACCAAGCCGTTCTGGACACGCACTCCTATCAAATCAACCGCACCGTTTTCTGGACAGACTCGCGCACCGTATGCAGTTGGATCAATGCCGATCAACATCGGTACAAGCAATTCGTCGCCTTCCGGGTCGGCGAGATACAAGAGTTGACGAGGGTAGCGGACTGGCGATGGATTCCGACCAAACTAAATATCGCCGACGTGCTGACGAAGTGGGGACAAGGTCCGCCGTTGCAGAGCGACGGAGAATGGTTCAACGGACCAGCGTTCCTGTACCGGCCGCAAGAGCAGTGGCCAACCCAAGAAGCGTCCATTGAGGAGACGGACGAGGAAGCCAGAGGTATCGTGTTGTTCCACGGAGCGATCGACGTCAACCCGATTTCCCGTTGGACGAAGTTGCTGAGGGTGACAGCGAGTGTGGTGCGCTTCATCGACAACTGCCGGCGAAAATGTAGAGGAGAGCCGATAGTGACCACGTGGGCTACGGCAAAACAGCGGCAGCTAAACCAACACGTTACGGCCAACTATCCATCGGTGAATGCCCCACTGGGCCAAGAAGAGCTTCGACGGGCGGAGACAATCCTATGGCGTCAAGCACAGTGGGACAGTTTCCCGGACGAAATGAGTGCGCTCACAAACAATCTGGAGCGCCAGCCGGGCGGCCCAATATCGGTAGTCAAGAAATGCAGTCCGATCTTCAAGAGTTCGCCGGTGCTGGACGATGAAGGTGTGCTGCGGATGGACGGGCGGCTCGCGAACGCGGATGAGAGCTCTTTTGACAAAAGGCATCCTATAATCCTGTCCCGGTCCCATGAAGTAACGCAAAAGCTGATCCAGTACTATCACGAGCAGTTCGGACATGCCAATTCGGAGACCGTGTTCAACGAGATACGGCAGCGGTTCCAGATACCGAAAATGCGACCGGCGATACAGCAGGTTGTGAGCAAGTGCGTCTGGTGCAAGGTGAACAAGTGCCGGCCGCTTTCTCCGAGGATGGCTCCACTTCCAGTGGAACGAGTAACGTCCCACCTTCGGCCATTCAGCTCCGTGGGCCTTGACTACCTAGGTCCGGTAGAAGTTGCGGTCGGTCGGCGAAAGGAGAAGCGATGGGTGGCAGTCTTCACCTGCATGGCCGTACGGGCGGTGCACCTTGAGGTCGTCCATAGTCTCACGACGGAGTCGTGTCGGATGGCCATCGCTCGGTTCTGTAGCAAATTCGGCAAACCGAACAATATCTTCTCCGATAATGCCACTTGCTTTCGGGGAGCAAGTAACGAGATGGAGAAAATCAATAAAGCATGCGCGGAGGGTGTTAACAGTTCATCAACCGCCTGGCACTTCATTCCGCCCGCAACGCCGCACATGGGTGGCGTCTGGGAGCGGATGGTACGGTCGGTGAAGGAAGCCATGCGCGCACTCGACGATGGACGAAGGCTGACGGACGAGATCCTGGCCAACACTGGCGGAGGCGGCCGACATGATCAACACGCGGCCACTAACCTATTTGCCGCAGGACTCGACCGAAACGGAAGCACTGACGCCGAACCATTTCCTACGAGGAACGGTGTCTGGTGCGGACGTGAAGGTGGAGGAATCATCTACACCCGCAGAAGCTCTGCGGAACTTGTACAAGCGTTCCCAATTTCTTGCGGACCGCATGTGGGAACGGTGGAGCAGGGAGTACCTTCCTACGATCAACCGACGGTCGAAATGGTTCGACGATCGACAGCCGCTCCAAGAGGACGACTTGGTCTTCGTAGTCGACGGCAAAAACCGGAAGTGCTGGAGACGCGGCGTCATCGAGGCAGTCATCCAGGGCTCGGATGGCCGAGTCCGACAGGTAGACGTTAGGACCGCCGACGGTAAGGTACAGCGACGAGGCGTGATAAATTTAGCGGCATTGGAGGTAAGGTAAATCCGGGAATGCCGGATGTTACGGGCTGGGGTGTTACAACGCCGCAGGGATATAAGTTTTTGTAGTTTCCTGGACCGGTCTAAAACATGTACCGGTCTAGCCGAAACATAACCACCGCAGCATGACAGCTTGCGTGTGGTGGTAGTAGTAGTGTGATAGGCAATGAGCGAGAAGGTAAATAAAAACCATATGATGATGATGGGAATGACGATGATTATGACGGTAGGCAGATATTTCGCCATTGCAGTAAATAGATAAGGCAAATTAGTTGAGTTTTGCAAAGGCGCGTTATTTTATTGAAATTGTAGTGAATTCGGGGCGAGAACACTTCCAAAAATCGGTTGTAATTATTAGCAATACGGTAAGAACATGAAAAGAAATGAATTAGTGTTGACCGTGAAATGTTTGTGTGAATACTTACCAAGATTATTTCGTAGCTGTGGCCAATCCGATCCGTGACAGATACCTGGGAATCACCGGTAATAGGAATAGGAAAGGTGTCCACATTCCGGCGACATTCGCTGTAAGTAATTACACGTAGATAGTAGCAGAAACGGTTTGAGTGTTTTTTTTATCATTTACTATCTACCGTACTACAGATTCACACTCAATCAAGTTAGGGTAACTGCACCCATTATCATCCCAAGATAGAATTGGAAACCACTTCTTGTGAGTATTTGTACAAGAATAGATTAAGAATGTTAATTAAATGATTAAATAAATTGCAGTTTTAAGCGTTGCTACAAAATCTGAGCCGCTCTAAAAATTTTGGTTTCCCTTCGGGAACAAGTTCATTAAATTCGGTTCATTGGTTTCCGAGATATGACAGTTCAAAAATAAGCTGTCTAAAAAATAGTGTTTTACGAGAACGATTCCAGCTTCGCGAAAGGTTAACCAATCGAGCTCAAAATTGTACCAATGATTCACATATACTGCCGTGAATCGCAAGTCAGTCCCATCTGCATTTTGGGCAAAATTGAGTTAATGGCAGTTTTTGATCTTTCTTCGGATGATCTTTCAGCTGCATGAATAAAAATATATAGTTTGTTCAGTAAAAACGAAAAACAATACCAAGTCAGATTGTCCCATAATGAAAAGTAATCGCAAGTCAGTCCCATTATCAGCTTGTGTACCCTGCAGTACAAAACCGAACACTGTTTTATTTAGTTTTATATTTTTCTCAGTAACGTTTTCACATTTGAAACAGTTTGTGAAAGTTTCATGGTGATCACAAGGTTCCACATAGAAGTCGAATTTGAAAACTTCAGAGTCCATTTTCTCAATGCTTACTTTTTACATATGGGACTGACTTGCGATTCACGGCAGTATAGTAGGTTAAAAACAGTCAAAATTTGAGAATTTTTGATGCACTCTATGAAAAGTTACAGCGTTTTGAACTTTATTGTATTGTAGATTTATTGTATTGTATTGTAGATAAAAAAAGGTGCCTATCCCAAACTTTTTGGCCATCCCCTGTACCTGCATAACCATTTTTTTCATCCCGTTAAAGACTGCCACCTACGGTTCTACCAGTTTAACCTAGGTGGAGGGGGTGGAATCGGCGGGCTTACCGCGACCCAGTTTGAGTATGCCCATATGGGTGCCATTGGGTGGATCCAGCCGGAGGATGGCAAAATCCGATGGCAATGTGGTGGATCTCTGATTTGGGACAACTTTGTCCTAACGGCGGCCCATTGCGTTGTGGATTCAAAGTAAGTTTCTGATCGGTTCAAGATATTACAGTTTACCATTTTCATTAGTTGAATGCTTGCTGTTTCATAGAAATACTCCACCGGATGTGGTCAGATTTGGACATTTGGATATTTTTTCACCGGTTGGTGACGAGTTTGCACAACAGTTGAAAATAGCGGAAATTATTCGACATCCGAGTCATAGATTCTCCGGTCACTACCACGATGTGGCATTGATACGGCTGGAAAAGAACGTCACGTGAGTTGGATGTGCATTCGATTTATCAATATGTAACCATTTTCCCTATGTTCCAGAATAAATAAAGCGGTGCTTCCTGCCTGTTTATGGCTAGATGATGAGGTGAGGTTCAAACGGATTCATGCCACTGGATGGGGTAATGTAGGATTCGGTGAGTTGATTAACGAATGTTGTGGATTTTCCTATGAAAAACGTATGTTCGATTTGCAGTTGGAGAACAATCGCCGGTTTTGTTGAAGATGGAGCTTGATCCAATTTCACTCGAAGAATGTGGTAAAGTCTATAATAAGGGCACTACCAGAAAGCTAAGTCGAGGTTTGGCAGATCATCATATTTGTGCGTTTCATCCTATAGCCGATACATGTGAGGTAAGGTTCAGCTCTGAATCGTGCTTAAGCCTTACAGGAATCAGAATAAGTCCTTCAAAGTTTGCCTAAAAGTACTATATATGAAAAGCAGAACATTGCATTAAAATTGAACTTTCTAAATCTATATTAGAACTTGAATCTACAGTTTATCAGTTAAATGATAAGGACAATCAAACAATTCTTTTGCCTAGGGTGATTCCGGTGGACCTTTGCAAGTTAAGCTGGTGCACAATATGCGTCAGACACCGTTCATCATTGGTGTTACCTCGTTTGGGTTAATCTGCGGAACGTCAACTCCTGGCGTCTACACTCGAGTAGCTAGCTACCACCAATGGATCGTAGACACCATGCGTCAGCGTGGAGCAGCAGTAGATGGTAATACGTCCGAATAACGTCCACAGTACGTTCAGATCAGATTATCCAAAATGAGTATTTTATTGACTTTGCAGAAACCACGTACAACTCAACAACGTGTGCTCACCGATACGTGCAGCATCGTGAGTTCTACGAAGGCGTTGTCAGGTACCGGGAAGACGGCGGATCGGTTGAATTGAACGTCTTCAATTACATGTTTTATTGGAACTTTGGAACGCCCTGGGAACTGGCGAAACTCGGATGGTCCAAAGGGAGTGGACGTAATAATTGCTACGGTGTGATTGTTGATGAAGATACGGTGCTGACTGTGGCAGATTGCGCAGAATCCGATGGGTAGGTAGAGGATACACTTGCTGGATGAGCGGATGGTTTAAGCAGGGTAGTCTTTTTATTTCTAGAATTATGGTGGATCAGTTGGTTGAGCCAGCGACTGTTAACATTGCGAGGGTGCACATCCACCCACATTACAGGAAAGGATCAAGTTATAATAATATTGCGATTTTGAAATTGAGTTCATTGTTGGACTTCGCGAACCGAATTTCACCTACCTGCATCTGGATAGAACAAAAGTGGCCGTTTCGTGATGCTTCGGTCCTGGGTACCGGTCGAAGGGATCTAGTTCAAGCTGTGTATCCCGATGGTGATTTTGAATTAGGTAAGTTGTTCGTATTGCTGAGCGTAATCGTTTTAGTGAATACATCATAGTGCTACTCCGTGACTGCCAGAACTATCAAAATTGCATGGAGACCTAAAATTGGTCTTGGTATCTGTGGTGTCTGTGACAGATTTTAGGCAGTGTCACAACTTTGAGCTATCCAGCTTTTTACGCCAGCACCTATTTGGCAATACTTTTTGAGTTGTTTATTAATTTGGGAAATTTTATTTTGATATGTGTCAACACTTGATGTCTGTGTATATTCCGTAACGCACCGGAAAAATCCGTAAGCAAACTATGTACAGTAGAATCACTTGGCATGATATGGGACCTCGCGATGCAGACGACTTGCTCCGTCAATGAGGTAGCATCACAAATCCCACCTCGTCATGATGCTTGTTGTCATCGACACCAGGGGAAGGACACCTAAGAGGAATGTCACTAATATTTGTTCACACCCTAAATTGTCTAGAGGCAAGGCAATTACCATTCAAATTTTCAGACATCCATAAGATCAGCTTTAGTTGAGAAATACCGCATTTGAGGTATGACAGACTGATGTATACAGTAAGTGTGATGTAATACACTGCCGCCACTCGCATAACAGTCCCATCTTTGCTGGGTTTCCTATTCATATGGGACTATTTTGCGAGTGGGGGCAGTACAGTAAGGACCCGATTTTGTCAGCCCCATATTACGACAATCTTTTTGCTCTCGTTATCTTGCGGTCAAATTTTAACCAATTCATCCATGTTTATCATCAAACTACAGCTAAAGAGCAGAACATAGAGAGATAAAAAGTTTGAACATTTGTTTAGGTTTTCGAGGAGAGCAAAAATGTGTTCCGAAAAGGGGCTGACAAAATCGGGTCACTTGTGTATTCAAATGTTAAAGTTAGGTGAAATGTTTACCACTTACAGCACTGTATTGAACATATATTGAAATCCTTTCGCTTACAGATCCCACCTACGGATACATTAGAGTAAATAGCGTTATAAGAAATAGTACCAGCTGCATGGTTGGCGATCGTGAACAATCCAAAGTTGCAAAAGGAATCACAGAGGAGCTAATTTGCTCCGGATATGACTTCTACATTTTGCCGGAAATGTGCAACCTGGTAGTTGGGGCTGGTATAAAAAGAGGAATGTGGAGAGTAGAGCGAGATTACTCATTTACCCTGGGCTTGTCCCAGTTTGGACGAGATTGTGGCGCCGGAGAGCATATGATCGCAACTCGCCTGGCGAGTCATGCAGAATGGTTGCAATCAATTCTGTTACCAAAAGAGCGAAATTCCGGTAACAATGTACAATTTTTGGACACTGATTTGCATGAGGATGATCAATGCGAGACTAACTCCAATGCACCAGGAAAATGTGTCAAAATTGAGGAATGCTCAGACTACTGGAAACATGTGGTGCCCCGAGGAGGAGCGACGTTCTGTTCCACCAGCAATGTAATCTGTTGCCCTACTCCGGTAATCGATGGCCAAAATGCTCAAAACGGTAGGACTGAACTCGAACGGTGTCCAACTGTGCAACGTGATTTGAAACCACTTACTGATAATGGATCACTGGTAAGATTTGAGTAGTAGCTAAGAGACACACTCATTGCAGCATACTTCAATTTCAGGTTCAAATCGGATTCGACGCTAAGGATAGGTACGATTTTCGTTGCGTGGGATCTATAATCACTACACAGCTTATTCTAACTTCGGCCAGTTGCTTCGACGGTAAATTGCCACTTGTTGTACGTCTCTCAGTCAACAATACAATAGTACCAATACGAGCGAAAGTTCAACATAAAAACTACAATGCAACGGACAAGTCTAATGACGTGGCTATTATACAACTGATGAATCCTCTCGTTTGGGACTCTTACATTTTTCCAACATGTCTTTGGATGAATCAAACGCATACGCCTCTGGTCATGAGATTGATTCAACTGGGTAAGTTTGTGCATTGCTTTAACAACATTCTAATAACAACTCTTGATCTCCTATTCCAGACGGAGACTCATTCTCCTCCAAATTCATGATACCTCAGTACAACGTCGACTGTCAACGGGCACATCCTTTCCGGTTGCAGAGATCGCAACTATGTACTAGAGAACCGTACTTTGGTAAAACATGTGCCATGGCGGGTGATGTGCTGCGATCGAATAGCGAAGATGACATTTCCTATTTGGTGGGATTGGCCCAGCCAAGCGGGGATTGTAAATCACGGCAGTATATCACTCTGACTAGGATTTCCCAGCAGTTGGAGTGGATTAAACAGGCTCTGGGTGCCAACTGTTGGAGTATTTAGGAGGCACTCTTTTAATTACAAGTATTACTACCAATTTAAATTAAATACTCGAGTGATGAACTGTACAGTTGGAATAAACGTATTTTTCAAAATGTGTATATAATACGTTTCGTTTTTATTTTTTACGAGAGACGACATAAAACACTGGTTTGTTAATTCAAAGAGAATTTTACATTTAACATTTTTGTACTCGAGAAGTATTTCAGGCCAAACATGTCTAAAGGTCCTATCTGCAGAAGAGAGGCTCTCTTTGGTTTGCCTCTCTTCCATTAATATCTCAGCCGTTAATTTGCATTACGATTGTCTCCTTGCATTGAACGATCGTCAAAACAATCGTCTTTTGATTTGTACTGCAAAAATAGTTGAAAAGTGTACCATTACATAGCAATAACTGAAAGAGAGAGTGAACAAAGAGAGCCTCTCTAATGCAGATAGGACCTATTGAAATGTTTGGCCTGATTTGCTGATTTTCGTTATTATTTTATAGTAACATGTTTTCCATGAAATAATAAATCATTTAATATGAGGCTTGTACTTTATTTAATGCTATTCACAATTTAAACGATCGTCTAATTTCCCCATCATCTATGTTGTCCACAATCCAATCTAAGAAAGCCGCAACCCGTGAGAAGGTCATGTAGGACCACCCCATGCACTCTCTGGTATCCGTTGACAGGCCAATCAAGTATGGAACACCTTCCGCATCTTCCCACCGGAGCATACTGTGCGACTGAAGACACGTGTACTCCCGATATGGATATTTGACGCAAATGTGCGAATCTCGAATCGGGTGGGCATGTGTTCTTTGACAGTCCGAGTTGTACATGGTTAGCAGCTCGATATACTCGATGTCGGTGTCGTCGGTTGTATTGAATGGTTGTAGCATTTCAACTATAAGTGGAGAATGAGTTTGGTTGTTCCACAGGCATGCAGGATGCAGCTGAGGACTCCAGGTGAGGGATTGTGATAGTCGCAGGATAGCAATATCGTTACTGTAATCAGTTGTGTTGAATGAGCTGTGTTTCACAACTTGTCGAACTTGTATCGTGATTTTAGGATTTCCCAGCGGTTGAACAGAAAGAGTTGTTGCGGTGTTCACACAACTTGCAGAAGTTAGTATTGTTCGATCGGAAATGATGGCGCCCATGCAGATATATAGAGTTGAGTTACCAAAAATTCGAACCTACAAGAAAAATTTCATCGATGAACTGATGTTTGAAAAGTTTTTGAAACGCTTACCATTGGAGCACTATTGTTTTCTGGAAGCAAAGCATTTACGAGTTTTGGACACTTCATAAGAAGCGAGTGTTTGTTGCTCCAGGCGTCTTTATCGATGTCTGCATTAGGGCAACAGATCACCGAAGTCGAAGAACAAAATGTGGCCTCTTTTGTGAGTTCAAACTTTTTCCACTTCCGCTGACATCTCGATATTGCAGTGCATCTTCCCGGCATGCCGTGTGCGTCAGTGCATGAATCACCAACGCAGCGGCTGTGATCCAAGAACTGAACTGCATTAGTCGTCGCGCTTTTTGGAAGCAGTACACGCTCCATCCATTTGATATGGCTTTGAATTCTTGTGGACAGCAAATGCTCGCCATAGCCACAGTCTCTCCCAATTTGTACCAAACCATCCAGACGAGGATACAAGTCACCTCTTACAATTATTGTTCTGTCTATGGCTGGGAGAGCACGCCTTATAATTTTGTTAACGTTTGAATATGAACCTCCAAGCTTTAGGTCACATGCTCCGGGTACCAGAAATCGATCTATCCCTGCACAGATAAGTTCATCAGTGATGCCGTCAGGAAAGCGTGGTACAAATTCTCGAGATAATTTGCACGTTGTCTCGGTTTTTGGCTCTATGTAGACAATCAATGGTATCAATGATGGATCTAGAAGATTATTTGTATTAGCGATTTGATTTGAATTACAATGCACATGGTATACCTATACACTCAGGGAAATCTATGCAATAGTAAATGTCTCTCCTCCCAAATCCGAATACGCCATTGGGTTGGTGGACCCACATTTTATCATAATCAATGCAAGCAGGTCGAATATTAATGAAACTGATCAGTTTTGTCAACCGTAGAATGGCAATATTATGGTAGCCGTAAGCCGGATTGTATTGGGGATGCACATTTATTTTTGAGATCTTTATCACACCTTCGTCTGGATGTGATACAGCTGAAGCTGGAATCCTAAAATGAATTGAAATATTCTTCATCGGATACAGACCTTTGTCTTAACATCATCACGGTATTACCCTTGATGATGGACACAATTAGCAACTGTTAGAACTGTATTTTCATCGATGATTGTACCGTAACAATTCTGAGGACTCCCATCAATATTCCACATTAGCTGAACAAGATATGTTGGAGGAATATCTGTATATATATGATCAGTGTAGCCAGTATACTCGTACACATGGGTATTGTTGAAAGGCCTTGTGTAGATATCTTCACGGAATTTCTGGAAGCGTAATGCGCAGAATGTGGCGTTGAAAATATCATCTAAAATTGAGTTGTTTAGTTCATTCGTTTAAGTTTTGCGTCTTTGATGCCAAACCTTCAATAACAGTGCCACCTTGCCGCATAGTTGCTAGAATCCAGTCATGGTACGGGCCTATTTTAGTGTACACTCCAGGATTTGATAATCCACAGGGCAATCCGAATGAAGTGACAGCCACTATGAAAGGCGTAAGACGGGTGTGGTGTAACAGCTTGACTTGAAGTGGACCACCGGAATCGCCCTGCAATATTTGTAATCGATCCAACATAATTCATAGATATCGTTGTCTACTCACTTCACAGGTGTCCATCTTCTCATCGACAGCACAAAGATGGTTCTCATGAAGACCAGCAGTCAAACCTCGAACAAGTTCACTAGTATAAAACTTTTCACATTTGGAGGATTCCAAGGGCTTTAGCGTAACTTTTAGCAGCGAAGGAGTGCGATCCTCAACTGAAAGATTGAAGGTTAACTAGCTCATTTACTTACGTACTTACTTGATTGTGTTTAATAAGAATAACCTACAATGACCAGTGCTGCCCCATCCAGTAGCGACGAGTTCTGTAAAACGTATCTCAGGGTCGATCCAAAGACATGCTGGGCATACTGTATCATGTATCCTGAAATTGGAAAAAGGATTTATGGATTTACTTGTTATTCATATTATGAATAATAAAGTACTTATACTGCATAGTTCTCTTCGCTATTTTGCTTGTTATGGAATTTACGGAAAATTTGCCTATACTTTTAACAGGAACCTTATATTGTTTTTAGTTTCGCTGCACAGTATTGCTCTAATTTTATTGAAGTGTTCAAAATGTATGTTGATCTTAGTAGTTCCTTTATCAAGCTCTCAAAAACAGATGTTGAATTGAAAACCCATTCATCCTGCACTGTCGGGAATAGGGCACTTTCGTGAAATGTGCTAATGAACTTGAAATGATCCAATATTCAATTTCGGTGCATCCCCTATGTTTTTAATTCACACCTTACCTAACAGGCTTTTCCAACTTCATCAGTGCTATGTCATGGTACTTCACTCCAAATCGATGTAGCGGGTGTCTATATATTCGAGATATCTTAAATTGTTGGGCATATTCGTCATCATCGTCGGTTTCCAAATTCAAGTCGCCAAACCGAACAATATCCGGTCGAATATTCCGGTGATCTACCACGCAATGTGCCGCAGTCAGTACGAAGTCCATCCAAATCAATGTTCCTCCACAATGCCACAGTACTTTCCCATCATCCTGGGTCCACCCTATGGCTCCCATGTGAGCGAATTCTTTCAACAACGCCGGGCTTCCAGAAGCAGGAGCAGAGGCCCCGGCATCGATGAGTTGATGAAAACGCAATCTGCAATCTTGATAACATTTCATAGAGTATTTGGTGTCTTGTTTCCTTATTTGTATTAATACCATCCAATGTGTGCCGTTCATTTGATAACATTCGGTTTGCATCCCAATGTCGACCTTGAACACATAAATGTTAATCATGTGCTAAACCTTCAAAAATTCTTAACACAATCAGTATTCACAGAACAAACCTTCGCAAATCACCGCCGCTGTAATTAGCCATCTCAGTGCGCCGAACATAGCGAAAGATTACAAGTGCACCATTTGCTACTAAGCTACAAACTGCCGACCAAAATCAAAACACTGGGTATTCATCCCAAACAAATCTCGTCGGTGAGAACTTATTGGTGATTCCTCTCTTGCGTGATCGTCGTTCCTATTAAAAGATAACAGGTTTTGAACAGCACAGGTCGATGGGTTGAGACTGGCTGTTAGCTTCATCGCGCCGTCGTCGTCTCGTCATTGATAGGGAAGAACCCCACTCTCTCGTTCGATGATTGAGATGGATGCGATGTTATTCACTAGGTTTGTTACTGGGTGTCAGGGATCGTTGGTGATTTTTCGTTGTTCTTCTTTTAACTGAATTGAACATCTCTAGTTTTTAGTTTTACCAAATCGCTGCATGTGAACTTGAAATCAGGGGGAGACGATGTGTAAGCTAAGGGGACTAGCTCTCTTCATCTTGTGGGTACGGAACACAGTGTTCAAGGAAGGGCTGATTTGCTCTCATCCGGTATAACACCACACATCAAGTCAAGTTTCTTCAGACTCTAGTTTAATTTAAAAAAACTTCACTAATACTTTACTTTTGCAAAAGAAAATAAAAAATGAATAACTCTTTTAAAGAAAAACTAGAAAGGACGAGCAAATTCCTTTTAATTCTACTACTGTGCTTATCTTCGGACAGATAGGCCTATTTCGTCTGTGACTTACAGACTTCTTCAGTGTCAAGTGCTTCAGTGCTCGACACTGAAGAAGTCTGTAAGTCACAGACGAAATAGGCCTATCTGTCCGAAGATAAGCACAGTAGTAGAATTAAAAGGAATTTGCTCGTCCTTTCTAGTTTTTCTTTAAAAGAGTTATTCATTTTTTATTTTCTTTTGCAAAAGTAAAGTATTAGTGAAGTGTTTTTAAATTAAACTAGAGTCTGAAGTAACAATTTCTACTAAAAGCTCTAAAGTAATAGTAAAGCAAGTCAAGTTGTCCAACACGTTCAGATACGCATATCTGTTCCACTACTGGAATTCTACGCATAACATGCTCCACTGTTTATTTTCTACGCACTCAACGCTTCACAACTGGATAACTTCTATCAACTCAAAGAATTCGTTGGTACCCACCTTCATTTTTCTAAACACTGTACTCCGCATGAGTTTCTGGTCAATGTCACGCGTAGTTCCATTTCCATTTGTAGATGTCAGCCTATAATTTTAATGTAACCACTGCAAATATATATAGTTTAGAAGCATGTTCTTTCGGACGCTTTTGAAAGCTTACCGAACTTTGCTGCTTCGTGTTTAAGGAGAAACTTCAGAGAACACAAACATGGCTGCCACAATGGCCGACTTTATCATTCTACTCACGATTTCACGAGCACCAATCCTGAAAATGGCACAAATTTCCCAAATGGAGGAGATCGTGCATCTGGGGCCGACCTACTGATTACTGAAGGCGGATACAGCTCTGCCAAAGCAAAAACAAAGACCGGATTTCGTAGCTATTGAGCCCGACTCGTCGCATTACTCCTTTCAGAGCCATGTTGATTGACTACTACCCACTCGATCGCAGTTGTGGAGGAGTTGATGAGCTACAGCTTTGGTCCTCTGCACGTGGGACTTACTTCTAACAAATAAATATATGAATACTTGCTAGTAAGTCACAGTTACTTCTCCGTAACTAAAACCTGCTACAAGCAACAGATCAGATGGCGCGTGTGGATCCGGAGAATGGCTAGCTCAGGCGCTATACAAGAGGTTGTCCAGTTAACAGCCTTTGCTCATAGCCTTCGGTCGTGTTTTCTAATCGCTTCCGTGCTCCGTACGTTTTGCTACTGTAGTTAAAATGAGCTGTATTCGGAAAAATACTCTCGTGGTTGATTTGGGCGCTAATAAAATGTTCTATGGAAAACGAAATCAAGTTGAATCTCGAGGATGTTAAGTGTATTCAATAACACAATACTCGTAACTGCGTCTTCATATAGATGAAAGACAATGAGCCAGCGCTGCGAAGAACAACAGAACAACAGAACAACAGAACAACAGAACAACAGAACAACAGAACAACAGAACAACAGAACAACAGAACAACAGAACAACAGAACAACAGAACAACAGAACAACAGAACAACAGAACAACAGAACAACAGAACAACAGAACAACAGAACAACAGAACAACAGAACAACAGAACAACAGAACAACAGAACAACAGAACAACAGAACAACAGAACAACAGAACAACAGAACAACAGAACAACAGAACAACAGAACAACAGAACAACAGAACAACAGAACAACAGAACAACAGAACAACAGAACAACAGAACAACAGAACAACAGAACAACAGAACAACAGAACAACAGAACAACAGAACAACAGAACAACAGAACAACAGAACAACAGAACAACAGAACAACAGAACAACAGAACAACAGAACAACAGAACAACAGAACAACAGAACAACAGAACAACAGAACAACAGAACAACAGAACAACAGAACAACAGAACAACAGAACAACAGAACAACAGAACAACAGAACAACAGAACAACAGAACAACAGAACAACAGAACAACAGAACAACAGAACAACAGAACAACAGAACAACAGAACAACAGAACAACAGAACAACAGAACAACAGAACAACAGAACAACAGAACAACAGAACAACAGAACAACAGAACAACAGAACAACAGAACAACAGAACAACAGAACAACAGAACAACAGAACAACAGAACAACAGAACAACAGAACAACAGAACAACAGAACAACAGAACAACAGAACAACAGAACAACAGAACAACAGAACAACAGAACAACAGAACAACAGAACAACAGAACAACAGAACAACAGAACAACAGAACAACAGAACAACAGAACAACAGAACAACAGAACAACAGAACAACAGAACAACAGAACAACAGAACAACAGAACAACAGAACAACAGAACAACAGAACAACAGAACAACAGAACAACAGAACAACAGAACAACAGAACAACAGAACAACAGAACAACAGAACAACAGAACAACAGAACAACAGAACAACAGAACAACAGAACAACAGAACAACAGAACAACAGAACAACAGAACAACAGAACAACAGAACAACAGAACAACAGAACAACAGAACAACAGAACAACAGAACAACAGAACAACAGAACAACAGAACAACAGAACAACAGAACAACAGAACAACAGAACAACAGAACAACAGAACAACAGAACAACAGAACAACAGAACAACAGAACAACAGAACAACAGAACAACAGAACAACAGAACAACAGAACAACAGAACAACAGAACAACAGAACAACAGAACAACAGAACAACATTTCATACCTGACGAGAAGTAAACTAAGGTCGGGTTTTCCTAACCTAAATTAATACTAACGAAAACCTATAGTTTTCCAGATAATAAGTATAAAGTAGCCACAAAACCAAATTCAACCAGATACGAGAGCCATCTTGCTATCCAGATCACTTAAACCTAAGGCACATAACTCAAACTAAATAACGGAAGCCTTTCGCTCTCTAGATAACCTTCAGACTAAGCAAATGTGCATCTTTGACCTAGCTGAACAACGACAACGAGTACCTCACCCATAACTAACTTCAATCGCACAATAGAAACTAACACAAAGCTGATGATCTATGCGATACTGACTTACGATGAAATGCGTGCAACCCCATGCGTCTCCTGGTTGTCTGGGACGGTTTGCAGATTTTGTGAATAGCGACGACGCGATGCAGCTAGCAGCAGTCCTCAATCCATCGATGTCTGCGCTTCTCGAAACCTGTTATCTGTCACACTAAGAGAGCTAAGAGAGGAATCACGATTAAGTTCTCAGTTGAGATTCGTTTGGGTTGAATACCGTTTTAAATTTTTAGCTCAGCACTCAGTAATGGTATTTGCAGTCATTCGACATGTTCGGCGCACTGAATTGGTTAATCACGGTGCTGGTGGTGATTTGTGAAGGTTAGTTCTGCGAAAAGTGCATGTATTGAGAAATTTTGAAGGACTATCACTTAATTGACATTTATATGTTCAAGGTCGACATTGGGATGCAGACCGAATGTTATCAAATGAACGAAGCACATTGGATGGTATTGATATCAACTAGAAAACCAGGAAAAAATGTACTAAAGAAAATGCTATCAAGATTGCAGATCGCGTTTTCATGAGCTCATTGCATCGGGGGCAGCTGCTCCTGCTAATGGGAAGCCAGCGTTGTTGAAAGAATTCGCACACATGGGAGCTATAGGGTGGACTCAGGATGATGGGAAAGTACTGTGGCATTGTGGAGGCACATTGATTTGGATGGACTACGTTCTGACTGCGGCGCATTGCGTGGTAGATCACCGGAATATTCGACCGGATATTGTCCGGTTCGGCGACTTGAACTTGGAATCTGACGATGATGATGAATATGCCCAGCAGTCTAAGGTTGCTCAGATATATAGACACCCGCAGCATCGGTTTGGCGTGAAATACCATGACATAGCACTGATGAAGTTGGAACAGCCTATCAGGTAGGTTTCGTGCTGCGAATGAAAGGCTTAGGGGAAACACCGATTTTCGCCGAACACTAACCAAAACGAGTTCCAAATCACGCTAAAACCACTCAGCACCAAGATGCATATGAGTACATAAGTGAATAATTTACAAACCTTTCCAAAAACGTGTAAAAGTCTCACATTCACCAAATCTGCTCTTCCTGTGGGATGTTAAATGGAGACGCAAGAGCTGATTTTATGAATGTGTAACTCTTACACATATTTGGTATTCTACTCATGGACCTACTCATTGTACATTTTTAAGTGCTGAGCGGTTTTAACGTGTTAGCAGATGAAACTAAGGTGCATGTGGACTCGCCACCTTGAGCTTGAAACGGTTTGTAAGTCTTCGTTTGTGTATGGATGGAAACCAGTTCCTAAAATTACGCACTATGCCGCTTTTTTTTTGCCAATTCCAGGTTGCATGACACAGTATGCCCAGCATGTCTTTGGATCGATCCAGAGATACGTTTTACAGAATTCGTCGCTACTGGATGGGGCAGCACTGGTCATTGTATGTTCTATTTGTTATACCCAACCAAGTAATCAGGTGAGTAAGTAAGTTGATAAACCTTCAATCTTTTAGTTGAGGATCGCACTCCTTCGCTGCTAAAAGTTTCGCTAAAGCCCTTGGAATCCTCCAAATGTACAAAGTTTTATACTAGTGAACTTGTTCGAGGTTTGAGTGCTGGACTGCATGAGAACCATCTGTGCGCTGTCGATGAGAAGATGGATACCTGTGAAGTGAGTAGACTATAATTTCTATGAATTTATGTCGGATCAAATAAATAATTACAGGGTGATTCCGGTGGTCCACTTCAAGTCAAACTGCTACACCACACCCATCTTACGCCTTACGTAGTGGCTGTCACCTCGTTCGGATTGCCCTGTGGATTATCAAATCCTGGAGTGTACACTAAAATAGGTCCGTACCATGACTGGATTCTAGCAACTATGCGACAAAGTGGTGCTGTTATTGAAGGTTTGGCAAAACAGAAGCATTCTCAATACCACGTGAATTACCATCTCAATATTTTAGATGACATTTTCAACACCACATTTTGTGCATTACGATTCCAGAAATTTCGTGAACATATATATACAACGCCTATCAACAAAACACACGTGTACGAGTTTAATGGCCTCACTAAGCATATATATACAGATGATCCACCTACATATCTTGTTCAGCTAATGTGGAATGTTAACGGAGGTCCTCGGAACTGTTATGGTACAATCATTGATGAAAATACAGTTCTTACAGTTGCTAATTGTGTTCATCATCAAGGGTAACACCGTGAGTTTCCTTGATAGTCTGTGTACGATGTAGAATATTTGAATTTATTTCAGGATACCAGCTTCATCTGTCTCACATCCAGAGGAGGGTGTATTGAATATCTCAAAAATAAATGTGCATCCTAAATATAACCCAGATTACGGCTACCATAATATTGCCATTTTACGCTTGGAGAAACTGTACAGATTCATTAACATAAGACCAGCTTGCATTGATTATGCCAACGTATCTTTTGATCAGCCAAATGGCGTATTTGGATTCGGAAGGAAAGACATTTACTATTGTTTTGATTTCCCAGAGTGTATAGGTATTCCAACATACACATTATGTACGAATTAAGTCGCAAATGCAAGTTATGTTCTAGATTCATCGCTGATACCATTGATTGTCTACGTAGAACCAAAGGATGAGGAAACCTGCAGATTATCCAAAGAGTTTGTACCACACTTTCCAGACGGCATCACTGATGAACTTATTTGTGCAGGTACTGATCGATTTCTGGTACCCGAAGCATGTGATCTGAAGCTTGGAGGCTCATATTCAGAGTATAATAAAATTGATACACGTAGACTTCCAGCCCTAGACAGAACCATAGTTATATTTGGCGACTTGTATCCTCCACTGGATGGTTTGGTACAAATTGGACGGGACTGTGGCTATGGGGAACATTTGCTGGCCACACGACTTCGGAGTCATTTGAAATGGATGGAGCGCGTATTGCTTCCAAAAAGAGCGACGATAAACTCAGTTCAATTCCTAGATCACAGTCGCCGCGTAGGAGATTCGTGCACTGATGCCCATAACCTTCCGGGAAGGTGCACAGCAATATCGAGATGTCAGCGGAAGTGGAAAAAGTTTGAACTCACAAAAGAAGCCACATTCTGCTCTTCGACTTCGGTGATCTGTTGCCCTAACGCAGACATCGATAAAGACGCCTGGAGCAACAAACACTCGCTTCTTATGAAGTGTCCAAAACTCGTGAACGCTTTGCTTCCAGAGAACAATGGTGCACCAATGGTGAGTGTTTCTAAAACTATACAAACATCAATTCATTCATGGTTTTCGTCTTCTAGGCTCGAATTTTTGATAGCTCAAACCGATATATCTGCATGGGCGCCATCATTTCCGATCGAACAATACTTACTTCTGCTAGCTGTGTGAACACCGAAACCACTCTTTCTGTTCAACCGCTAGGAAATCCTAAAATCACAATACAAGTTCGACAAGTTGTGAAACACAGCTCCTTCAACACAACTGATTACAGTAACGATATCGCTATCCTGCGATTACCACAATCCATGGTCTGGAATCCTCAGCTTCATCCAGCATGCCTGTGGAACAACCAAACTCATTCTCCACTTATAGTTGAAATGCTACAACCATTCAATACAACCGACGACACCGACATCGAGTATATCGAGCTGCTAACGATGTACAACTCGGACTGTCAAAGAACACATGCCCACCCGATTCGAGATTCGCACATTTGCGTCAAATATCCATATCGGGAGTACACGTGTCTTCCGTCGCACAGTATGCTCCGATGGGAAGATGCGGAAGGTGTTCCATACTTGATTGGCCTGTCAACGGATACCAGAGAGTGTATGGGGTGGTCCTACATGACCTTCTCACGGGTTACGGCTTTCGTCGATTGGATTGTGGACAACATAGATGATAAGGAGATCAGACGATCTTTTAATGTGTAAAGGCTTATTAAAAATCAAGTGTAGTTTCAGACTTACAGATTCAACCATATGTTTCATTTCAAAGGGATGGAAATCACCGAACTTTTCTCGAAACAATATTGAACAAGTAATCGTTGCAAACGATTATCCGACTGTGATTTACGGCTAGGTTCTGAGGAATTTCTTGTTTAACCCTTGCCATGCATGACCCAATATGGTCAAGAGATGGACTCTGAGCGTGCACTGCGTCAGCGGGATGAACTTAAGCTAATGCACGAAGTTGGTTAATGGAACACATACAGGGGATGGCCAAAATGTTTGGGATAGGTAACTTTTTTTCTCTCACAAAAAAAAAATCAACATGCTATAACTTTTCATAGAGTGCATCAAAAAATCTCAAATTTTGACTATTTGTCAACCTGTTAAATGTGCATCATTGGCACAAATTTGGGCTCGATTGATTAACCTTTCGCAAAGTTAGAACCATTCGGGTAAAACACTATTTTTTAGACAACTCATTTTTGAGCTGTCATAACTCGGAAACCAGTGAACCGAATTGAATGAAATTTTGAACGTACACTAACAATATACAAATGCTTCACAAACTATTAAAACATAGATACTTTTTGAACGTAGAAAAAAATTATCTTAGATAGACACTTTTTGGAATTTTTTTACGTCAATGTCAATAAATTTTAGTGTTGATGTCCAAAGATTTTCCACTTCTGTTCTCAAGTTATCTTTAATCAGATATATTAGAGCCAATTTAGCTTAAAGGAAGAACACATTTAGTAATTTTTGTGTGGTATTGTAAATTTGACTCTATATGGGTAAAAATTTCAACCCGGTGTAACTTAATTCGCCGTGAAAAAAATTACATTTTATAACGTTGTATTAAGTATCAATATATTGTTGATACCCTGCAACCTCCATTTAAGTCGATGCATGGCTGATCGAAAATAATTTTTACCGTGCAAGCAATGACAAAACTATAGATTTTTATATTTTTTAACACTTCGCATGACACAGGAGATTTGTCAAAAAATATAAAACTGTATAGTTTAGTCATTGCCGGTACGGTAAAAATTATTTTCGATCAGCCATGCATCGACTTAAATGGAGGTTTCAGTGTAAACGTTAAAAAAATCATTCATTTCGGTTCACTGGTTTCCGAGATATGACAGCTCAAATATGAGTTGTCTAAAAAAATGTGTTATTTTGTTAGCGTTTCATTTCATAAAGTTTCATTTAATTTCATCTCACCTTACGAGTAGAATAGCATTTGAACCATTTTTGATTGAACTGAACGATGTTCCACAACCGTGGGTCATTTGGATAAAATTATTATCGTGTATGTTTAGGAGAGTGAGCAAGAAAAAAGAAAAAGCTAGTTTCGTCAATGGTTCTATATTGGTGAAGTACGGAGCCATTTTATTTTGTACAAAATAAAACGTAAATTAAACAAAAATGTCCATTTACCTGTTTTAATGAGATTTGTTGTGCTAAAGAAGCATGACTGCATTTTATCTTATTGATTCACACCATTCTCACTTCTAAAACATGCTTGTATCCCTACACGCTAAAACCACTTAGCACCTAAAATGTGTCCCATCTACAAAAAGGGCGACAAGTTGGATTGCGGGAACTATCGCGCGACCACCCGGGTAGAGGAAAAGAGTTTATTAATAGCATAATCTGATATTGAGATCAAAATGTGATATTCGTTTGATTGATATAAATATTTAGATTTTGTGAGATCTAACCAATAGCAGCAAGCTATTCGATTGATCTTGAAATATCAAATTTTGATATTGTTCAGATGTTCCAGGAACATTTTTCAGATATTATTTTCAGATCTTTTATCTCTTATATCAATCGAACCAATATCACGTTTTGATCGTCAGTACTTCACCTCTACCCGGGGCACACTACTGAGCGCCTACAAGGTACTCTCTCAAATTTTATGCCACCGTCTATCACCGATTGCAAGAGAGTTCGTGGGGCAATATGGACTTATCCACCGATGAACCGAATGCATCGCGGTCCGAAAATTTTGACACTAGAGCGGGGTCTTTCCAATTAGAATTGAACGATTCTGATTGGGAATGGCCCCGCTCTAGTGTCAAAATTCCCGGACCGCGATGAATTTGGTTTATCGGTGGATAAGTCCATCAGGCTGAATTCATGGGTGAACGCGCTACAACGGAGCAGATGCTCGCCATCTGCCAGGTGTTGCAGAAATGCCGCGAATACAACGTACCCACGCATCACTTGTTCATCGATTCCAAAACGGCGTATGATACAATCGATCGAGAACAGCTATGGCAGATTATGCACGAATACGGATTCCCGGATAAACTGATACGATTGATCAAGGCGACGATGGATCGAATGATGTGCGTAGTTCGAGTATCAGGGGCACTCTCGAGCCCCTTCGAATCTCACAGAGGGTTACGGCTGTTCAACATTGCTTTTGAGGGTGTAATAAGGAGAGCGGGGATACACACGAGTGGGACGATTGCACGAAGTCTTTTCAGCTGCTTGGTTTCGCTGATGATAGGGTAAATGTACCAATAGTGGTGCTATTAGTAGCTCCTTGTACTAAAATAATTGAATAAAATTGATAATACCACAAAATAAAAAGTCTGAAAACGTTAAGCAGTAGTTTTTCACTCAAATTTGCTAGGAAAAATGCAAAAATCATTGTTTATTTCAGTTTTGGCTAATAAATCACTTGCACCAACTATTGGTACATGGTTCCTATTATGGAGGTAAAATTTAACATTGGTTCCTATAGTGGTGCATCCCATTGAATTCTTATGGGACCCACCACTATAGGAACACTAGCACCACTATAGGTGCAAAGGAGCAAAAAAGTTAAGGAAAATAATTATTTAAAATAGGTTTTCCGCCAAATCCTGAACACAAAATTGAATTAATGTTATTAATTGAGTATGCTTCATTTATTAAAAATGCCATTTGCAAGCTTTTTGGCCAAAATAGTACTAAATTGCCACTACCACCACTATTGGTACTACCTCCACTAAGGGAGCTTTTACCCTATTGATTTTTTTTTATTCTTCAATCACTTAATCTAATTAGGAGCTCTTTTTGTCCACTAGGGCACTGCGTGAGCGACTCCAATTGGAAGCTGTACTTACACTTTGTACAGCGCCAAAATATATTCCATTCTAATTATCTTATATCGGACTGGTTGCCGTTGCGCTGCTTTCACTTTCTACCCTATTATGGTAGATTGATGAGCACGAGGATGTTGTTATGTGACTGTTGGTTGTTCCTTTTTCCAGTCCGATTGGGGTCCATTATGAGGTGCCGTTCGCCGATGTCCAAGTATTCGGGTCAGTCCTGCAAAATATCAGTCTCAGTGCCTGTTTTTCAGTCGAAAATGATCGAACCCAAGACCATCTGCTTATGAAGCAAACGTGTGACCAACTGCGCCACGGGTCCCGGCTATATATTGATATTATAGCTCGTAAATTTGAGACGATGGTGGAAACGTACATCATACTAAAGAGTGAGGCCAGGCGAATCGGAATAGTCATTAATGTGTCGAAGATAAAGTACATGATGGCAAAAAGCTCTAGGGATGAACTACCGCGCCCACCACTCTTCTATCGACGGTGATGAATTCGAGGCGGTTGAAGAATAATTCGTGTATTTGAGTTCACTGGTGACCGCCGACAGCGACACCAGCAGAGAAATTCAGAGGCGCATTGTGGCAAGAAATCGAGCTTACTTTGGACTCCGCAGAACTCTACGATCGAATAAAGTTCGCCGTAACACGAAGTTAACCATCTACAAAACGCTGATTAGACCGGTAGTCCTCTATGGGCACGAAGCATGGATCCTACGTGCAGAGGATCAACGCGCCCTTGGAGTTTTCGAATGGAAGGCGTTGCTTACCATCTACGACGGCGTGCAGATGGAAGACGGGACTTAGAGAAGGCGAATGAACCACGGGCTGCATCAGCTACTGAGAGAACCAACCATTGTCCATACCGTGAAAATCGGAAGGCTACGGTGGGCGGGTCACGTCATCAGGATGTCGGATAGTAACCCGACTGAAATGGTTCTCGAGAGTCATCCGACCGGTACAAGAAGACGTGGAGCGCAGCGAGCTAGGTGGGTCGACCAAGTGGAGGACGATCTGCGGACCCTACGCAGAGTGCGGAACTGGAGACAAACAGCCATGGGCCGAGTGGAATGGAGACGGCTACTATGTACAGCAGAGGCCACCCAGGCCTTAGCCTGATCGGTAAGGTAAGGTAAGTAACCTAAAATGTGTAACCCCTACTCATAAGAGTATAATTTCCAGACTACACCAAAAATGTGTAATAATTACACTGTTACGTTTGCATTTAGTCGTATTTTTTATATTATATGGTATAGCCTGGCATGTGAAACTGTCCCTAAATTTAATGCGCATTTGTAGCGCTTCAAACATTTCAGGAGCGATCCAGTACAAAACACGCAAGCCGTCCCCTAACACGGACTTGAAATTGTAGACGGTCTTGTGTTGTTGCCCAAATCAGGATGTCCCCTTTAGGATTAAAAATTCCTAGACCTAACTCAAGCTATGTAAGCAACCAACGCTGCGAACAAAAAGGCAATCCGCCAGAAGAAATACGATTACAGGGTTGACTGATGGATCAAGGAAAATAATGAAACCTCGTCATCCTGGAATTGGACTAAGTTATCAATTTAGATAACTGGTCACAATTTATGTGAAGTGTTGTTATTTTGTGATACGTTGTGCATTTATAGGGTTCCAATTTATGTGTTATATTGGCGCATTCATAAGCTTCCAAAGTTAATTTATTCGTTATAACCAGTGCTGAAAAATTCATTTCGTCATATCTATATTCAATCACCTACAGCTCATTTAAGAAGTCGAACCTGAGAATATGGTATATGAAAAACTTGTACGGCTAGACCAGTTCTGCAAGAAAGTCACGGAAAAACCGCAATTTTTCGAATATTTAAGGTAAATGTCACGGACTACCTTCGGAAAATCCCAATGATATTCACGGTGAATATCATTTGGCATTTTTCATAGGTAGTCCGTGACATTTACCTTAAATATTCGAAAAACAGCGGGTTTTCCGTGACTTTCTTGCAGAACTGGTCTAGCCGCACAAGTTTTTCATATACCGTATCCTTAGGTTCAGCTTCTAAAATGAGCCGTAGCTGGTTGAATTTAGATATGACGAAATGAAATTTTCAGCACTGGTTATAACACATTCACAAAACCAGCTCTTACACTCTTCTAGATGCGAAAAGTCGATATTTTTTATTTACCAAGGTCACTAGTAAACCTAACTAGATTGTCGTATATTTTTTTTACGAATTTCACGATTTTGTGGACGACGGAGCTGATTTTGTGAATGTGCTGAGCGGTTTTGGCTTGTATAGTGGTAAATTTTGTCCAAAATTAACGTTTTATGATGTTTATCTTTAATATAACGGCCATTTTCAAGGAAATCAGCCCAAGTTGAGCTTATTTGCAGATTCCTAACTATATCAACACTAAAATTGTATTGGTTTAGCCTTAGTATATCCATTCGGTATAATACTTGGGATTAAAACTCAAAATTTAATCTTATGGACTCTATTTAGCTACCGTAGAATGACAACCTTTTGAACATTTTTCTTGCGCGCCAGAGTAAACGGATTACAGAAAACGGAAGTGTACTGCTAGGCTTATAAAAACAAATAGAAAATAACGTTATTCTAAAACGTGTGTTTTATTTATTCAGTATTATGTGGCTTTTCAATACTTGCATTTATTGTAAAGTTATGAATCACAGATGTGAAATAAAATTATTAGTTCTAACTTTGTATTTTGTACATATGAGAACTTATTGGACATGGTGTAGTGTGGTATTGTGTTTTAAAACTATACATCGTTGAAGTATTTTTGCACTTGGCAAAAGGTGTTATTTAATCTGTAAGAATTTGTTAGAAGTATTATTTCTATAAAAAAAAAAACAAATAGAATCAGGACTGTTGATAAGTTGGGATAAGTGGATGTGTATGCTACACGTATGGGCACGTCGTAACAAGTTTATATAAAATAATGTCATATATGCGATGAAAATTATCCATCCATCGTTCATGCATGCGATAGTGACTTAAAATAGTACTTTATACGATGTAATGCGTGTACCCTTATGCGACTCCTGGCTGTCTATGAGCAGGTGATGAATAAAACAGACGCGATACAGCTCGTAGCTCAACCTATCGACGTCTAATGTTAGAAACCTGTTATCTTTCAATAGATAAATACAAGCACGCTAAGAGAAGAATCACGAATAAGTTCTCAGTTGAGATTCGTTTGGGATGAATACTGCTTTGATTTTGAAGCTCAGTTGCGCGTGGTACCTGTAGTCTTTCGCTATGTTCGGCGCACTCGGATGGTTAATTACTGTGGTGGTGGTGATTTGTGAAGGTTAGTTCAGCGAAAAGTGCATGTACTGAGACATGTTGTAGAACTTTTATATGATTGACATTTATATGTTCAAGGTCGACATTGGGATGCAGACCGAATGTTATCGAATGAACGGAACACATTGGATGGTATTAATATTATTCAGAAAACCATAAATAAATGTACTAAAGAGAATGTTATCAAGATTGCAGACTGCGTTATCATGAGCTTATTGAGACGGGGGCAGCTGCTCCTGTTTTTGGGAAGCCAGCGTTATTGAAGGAATTCGCCCACATGGGAGCCATCGGGTGGACCCAGGATGATGGAAAAGTACTGTGGCATTGTGGAGGTACATTGATTTGGATGGACTACGTTGTGACTGCGGCGCACTGCGTGGTAGATCACCAGGATGTACGACCGGACATTGTGCGATTTGGCGACTTGAATTTGGAAACCGATGAGGATGATGAATACGCCCAGCAATATAAGATTGTTCAGATATATCGACACCCGCTACATCGGTTTGGAGTGAAATACCATGATATAGCACTGATAAAAATGGAACAGCCTGTTAGGTAAGTTTCATGCTGTTAATGAAAGGCATAGGGGAAACACCGGTTTTCGTTGAACACCGACCAAAACCCCTAAACGTGCACTAGGTTAGCGAGGTGAGCGCAAGCTAATGCACGAAGAAGGTTAAGGTTATTAGTAAACCAAGCCAGCACTGCTATTCTGAATGTGTAACTTTTACACATTTTCGGTGTGGTAATTATTACTAGGTCTCACACATTTTAGTGGTGAGCGCCTTTAGTGTGTTAACACATGTACTTAAGGTGCTTCTGGACTCACCACCGCGAAATGAAACGGGTTTTTGAGTCTTTTGAGTATAGAAAACTGTTCTTGAAACTACGAACTATGCACTATTTGCCGATTGTAGGTTACATGACACAGTGTGTCCAGCATGTCTTTGGATCGATCCAGAGATACGTTTTACAGAATTCATCGCTACTGGATGGGGCAGCACCGGTCCTTGTATGTTTTTAATATTGTTATATATAAGTGAAGAAGATTAATTTTCGATCTTTCAGTTGAGGATCATACCCCATCTCTGCTAAAAGTTTCTTTAAAGCCCATGGAATCCTCCAAATGTGGGAAGTTTTATACTAGTGAACTTGTTCGGGGTTTGAGTGCTGGACTCCACGAAAACCATCTGTGTGCCGTCGATGAGAAGATGGATACCTGTGAAGTGAGTAGACCACTATTTCTATAAATTATGTTGAATCAACTAAAAAAATTACAGGGTGACTCCGGTGGTCCACTTCAAGTCAAACTGTTACACAATGCTCGTCTAACACCTTTCGTAGTGGCTGTCACTTCGTTCGGATTGCCCTGTGGATTGTCAAATCCTGGAGTGTACACTAAAATAGGTCCTTATCATGACTGGATTCTAGCAACTATGCGGCAAGGTGGCGCTGTCATTGAGGGTTTGGCAACATACAAGCAATTTTAATACCAGTAAAATAACAACTCAATTTCAGACGACCTTTTTAATGCCACGTTCTGTGCATTACGATTCAATAGATTTCGTGAACATATCTATACAGAGCGTCTCGACAAAATACATGTGTACGAATTTGTTTACCTCACCACTCATCACATATACAACGATTTACCACCTAAATATCTTGTTCAGCTAATGTGGAATGTTAAGGGAGCTCCTCAGAATTGTTATGGTACAATCATCGATGAAAATACGGTTCTTACAGTTGCCTATTGTGTCCATTATCAAGGGTAATGCCATGAGTAGCCTACGTAGTCTGTGTTCGATGAGGACTATTTGAATACATTTCAGGATCCCAGCTTCAGCTGTCTCACATCCAGAGGAGGGTGTATTGAAAATCTCAAAAATAAATGTGCATCCTCAATATAATCCAGCGTACGGATATTACAATATTGCCATTCTACGCTTGGAGAAATTGTACAGCTTCATTAACATTCGACCAGTTTGCATTGATTATGGTAACGTATCTGCTGTGCCAAATAGTGTTTTTGGATTCGGAAGGAGAGACATTTACGATTGGGATTGCTATGATTTTCCTGAATGCATAGGTATTCCAACGTGCACATTGTATTCAAATAAAATCGCAAATACAATTTATCTTTCAGATCCATCGTTGATTCCATTGACTGTGTACATAGAACCAAAAAATGAGACAACCTGCAGACTTCCCAAAGAATATGTATCACGCTTTCCAAACGGCATCACTGATGAACTTATCTGCGTAGGTACTGATCGATTTCTGGTACCCGGAGCATGTGATCTGAAGCTTGGAGGCACATATACTTATGTTAATAAAAATTTTACACGTATGTCTAGAGCCATAGATAGAACAATAACTGGACGTGATGAATTATATCCGCAACTGGATGGTTTGGTACAAATTGGACGGGACTGTGGCTATGGGGAGCATTTGCTGTCCACAAGAATTCAAAGCCATATCAAATGGATGGAGCGTGTATTGCTTCCTAAAACCGCGACGGTAAACGCAGTTCAGTTCTTGGAACAGAGTCGCCACGTAGGAGATTCATGCACGGATGCCAACGGAGTACCGGGAAGGTGCACAGCAATATCAAGATGTCAGCGAAAGTGGAAGAAGTTTGAACTCACAAAAGAGGCCACATTCTGCTCTTCGACTTCGGTGATATGTTGCCCTAACGCTGACATCGATAAAGACGCCTGGAGTAGCAAACACTCGATTCTAATGAAATGTCCAAAACTCGTAAACGATTCACTGCCGGAAACCAACGGAGCACCAATGGTATGCGTTTTAAAAGTTTTTCGTATAATCATCAATTCATCGATAATTTTCGTCCCCTAGGTTCGAATTTTGGATAACTCAAATCGATATATTTGCATGGGCGCCATCATTTCTGATCGAACGGTACTAACTTCTGCCAGCTGTGTGCACACCACAACAACTCCTGCTGTTCAACCGCTAGGAAACTTTAGACTTACAATCCAAGTTCGACAGATTGTTCAACACAGTTCCTTCAACGCAACGGATTACAGTAATGATATCGCTATTTTGCGACTACCGCAATCCTTGGTTTGGGGTCCTAATCTGCATCCAGCCTGTTTATGGAACAACCAAACTCATTCTCCACTTATAGTTGAAATGCTACAACCATTCAATAAAACCGACGGCACTGACATAAAGTACATCGATCTGCTAACGATGTACAACTCGGACTGTCAAAGAACACATGCCCACCCGATTCGAGATTCGCACATTTGTGTCAAATATCCATACCGGGAGTACACGTGTTTTCCGTCGCACAGTATGCTCCGGTGGGAAGATGCTGAAGGTGTTCCATACTTGATTGGCCTGTCAACGGATACCAGAGAGTGCATGGGATGGTCCTACATGACCTTCTCACGAATTGCGGCGTTCATAGATTGGATTGTGGACAACATAGCTGATGAAGAAATCAGACGATCGTTCAATGTGTAGATGGCAGTAAATCAAGTGTAGGATTCAGATTTATACTACCATTTGCAACAGTGCAACATAGTTGTCCCATGTTAATATAAACTCACATAAAGCATGGGACAACTATGCTGCACACAGCAGTATAGTAATCATGAATTGAATTCATTTTACTAATAAATAATGATGGAAATCAGTGAAAATTGCTCGAGCAAACAAGTAAGCAGTGTAGGCGAGCATGCGACAGTGATTTCAAAACTGTTTCTGATAAATTTGTGTTTTAGTGGAAAATGTACATATTCTAAGTACACAGGACTTTAGTGCAATCCAACAGGATTCAGAAGAACAGCACAGATATAATATTCATACAAAAGGCGTTGCGAGCAGGGTATGTCAGGTAAAGACAACAAGCTGAACAATAAGTGGACCAAAATCGTAAAACACGAAAAAGTTTTATATGTCGGATATCTTTTTTATTTCCGGTTTATCTAGGTACTCAAAGCTATAGTGTATCAAACAATTGTCCGTACAGCATTTTTTTTTTGTTAAAATAATTTTTCATTCAAATGTTTATAACTTTTTTATGCGTCAACTGAAAACGCTGAAAATTTGACCAATCATGAATCATATATTAAAGCTCCATAGGCAACATTTTGAGCGAGATCGAATAAGTTTTCTGAAAGTTATAGAAGTTTTAGTAAAACATAAGATTTTTAAACATTATATCTCAATATGCACTCGATTATTTTTTTTAATTTTTTTTGTGCTACATCTTATACCTAAGGCTTTCATATGCAGCTATGTTTGGGGTTATATATTCACTACAAAAAATATGAAAAATATGCTTATGTAGTTGACGATATTTAAACCTTTACCATTTTTTGCACATATAATCTGCCAATCGTGTTCCACCAATAAAAGTGCATTAACTGAACGAAAAATCCATAGGACCTACTCTTCATATATAGTTTAGTAGGGCCTATATAAAAATATTACATTAAGAGAGTTTAAAAAAGTTGAAAACACTTGGTACTTTTATTGATCTAAATATGAAAAATTTCCAAATGAATCTCTGAACATATACAGATTTTTCATATTTTTTGTAATGATTATAAAACCTTAAACGAAGCTGCATATGAAAGCCTTAGGTATAAGCCGTAACACAAAAAAAAATTGGAAAAGTTTCATCATATTGAGGTTTCAAAAATGTGTTCAAAAATCTTCTAAGTTTTACTAATAGTTCTATAACTTTCAGAAACTTATTCGATCTCGCTCAAAATTTTACCAATGGAGCTCTAATATATGGGTTATAATTGGTCAAAATTTCAGCGTTTTTGATTCACGTATAAAAAAGTTATAAACATTTAAATTTAAAAATTTTGATCAAAAAATTGCTGTACGGACAATTGTTTGATACGCTGTAGGTAGATAGAGTTATTCTTCTAAATGAGAAATAACATTTGTTGTTCAAGGTGTAATGGTAGACGTCCTCCAAACAGGGAACTCCAATCCTTGGTATCAGGCGACCCATGCTGAGGATTGAATAGTTGAGGGGGTTTAAAGGATGCTCGATCTTTAACGGAGTCTGTAACGTGGGTATATCATCTTTTCGTGTTGGGTTACGGCGGTTATTCTACAAATTTGTTCCAGGGATCCTCTAGGAGTTTCTTGTAGGATTCACAAGGAGTTCTTGATGAGATTCTCTCAGGGGTTTATTAAGGATTCTTTCAGAAGTTCCCTCTGGGGTTCTTCAAGGAGTTTACCATGAGATTCATAAAGAGGTTCCCCCTGAGATTACTTCAGGAGTTCCTTCAAACTTCCTTCTGAAATTTCTCTAGAAATTAATTACGAAATTTCTCCTGGGATTTCATTCATTATAAGCCCTCTGGGATCCTTTCTGGATTCCTGAGAGGTTCCTGCAGGAACTCCTGTCAGAATTCCTTCAGCGATTTCTTCTGGAACTTCCAGGGATTTCTTCCGGAGCACTCTCGAGGATTGCTTTAAGAATTCCTTCCCAGGTTTCTTCAGAAACTTTTTTCAAAATTCCGTCTGGAATTCCTTCCTGGAATTTCATGCGAGATTCCTCCCGGAGATCCTACCAGGAATCCTTGAAAAACTTCTTTCAGTATTCCTTCAACAACTTCTCCAGAATTCCTCCAGGAGCTCCTTCAGTAACTACTTATGGAATTGCTTCTAGAATTTCGGACATTACTTCTGGACTGCTGTCAGGAATTGCTTCTGGAGTCTCTGGTTCGTGGATTCCTTCGAGTATCTCTTCCGGGATCCATTTGGGAACTCTTGCTGAGATTCTTCCGGGAAGTTCTCCTGGAAATCTTTCAGAAACTGCTTCCGGCATTTCTTAAGGAGCTCTTTCTAGGATTGATTTACATAGGAACTTTTTTTAATTCCTTCAATAATTCCTCCAGAATTTAATTCAGATATTTCTAATGGACTCCAGGAGTTTATTAGGGAGTATTTTGAGAAATTCCTCCTGCAGTTTCTATTTACAGGATTTCTTTGAGGAAAAACTTCAGCACTTTCTTGCTAGTTTTCCTCCAACAGGAGTTTCCGGATGAATCTGAAATGGATCCATTTAGGAATCTCTCAAAAAATTAGGAATTAACAATCCTAAACAAATCCCCGGAAGAATCTCATCAACAACTCCTTGGGAATCCCGGATAGAATTCCTGTGAATTCTCAGAAGGACTCAGAAAGAAAGATGTCCAAATCGTAAACAACAAGGCCACGAAAAGTTAAAGAAAAATATTTTAGCAACCGTGGTGTGCAGCTTTTATGCACTTGGAAAGGCTTTGACGAAACCATTCAACAAAAATTTTATATTGGCATTCGTATGCCTATAGATTGCTGGCACAAATGGAGATAGATATCTAGATATCCTATGTTATACTTTGTTTATTTATTTGGCGAAGGGATTTTGAAAAACTTGACACCATAAAACTGCTGCAGTCTGCATCTGAGACGAGACTCGCGAAGACGGTCTTCTTTTTCTCGAGTTTGTTATTTCTTTCTTCTTGCTTTCTGTGATGACATTATATTTTGGGCTGGTGGTTCAAACCAGAGTTTAAAATTTTCATTTTCAATGAGTGAAATTCAACATAAATCTTTAAAATTCTCAACTGAGGGATCACAATAAAAGTCATTTTGGTGAATGAATTTTCTCACTTATTCATTCGTTTGTCTGTCACTGACAATTTTCACTGAAAAATATAACTAGACCGTAACTCCCGTTTATTCTTCCAATCACCTCAAAACTTGTATATTTGTCCATTAAGTCGGATTGTGCGTCCGTTATCAGAAATTGGACATTTTACGACGTGCGAAAAAATATTCGTGACAGAGAATTGAAAAAAAAGAGAGGCATTCAGCTGACAATGAATGTGGCCGAACACGAATGAAAAAATGAGAATGTCAATCTTCACTTTCAACCTTCGAATTTTTTACACACTGGTTCAAACACGTACGTGACCGCATCATGCAGTGTGACTGAATCCCACTCACGCACAAAATTATGTTTAGGTGAATTTTTGCGTCGCCAAGCAAAGTAATCATTGAAATATTTTGTTTTATTTATTTTACAATTTATTTTTGACAGCACAATAGAAGAAAATGCTGCTCGGAGCGATTTTTTTCTGCCATCATTTATCTCGGATAGCAATACTTTCAACGTTTTAGGTAACTTCTAGAATGAGTTTAGTTTAAATAAGGGCAAAAGTAGCATGAGCGAGTTCTCTTCATCGACTCTCTCTTCTGCAAATTAGAGTGACAAGATGCAAATTCAATTGAACTTTCTTCACTTAGACGCTAGATTGCATCGCAACCTAGTGATTTATGACTAAAAAGTGCAAGCATACTTGCATCTTGTCACTTTAATTTGAAGAAGAGAGAGTCGATGAGGAGAACTCGCTCATGTTACTTTTGCGCTGATTTAAACTCAATCTAGACTTAGGAGGCCCCCTACAAACGGGCTACAACAGTTACTGACAGCTGCATTTGAGCTACACTAGACTGTGTTTTTTTTCTCTATTCGCGAGTCTCGTCTCAGGTCTGCACTATATGTTACCATTTTTTTGGACACTATTTTAGGGTAAGTGTTCCAATTATGGCTATAGTACTAATTATTCGCCATTGTTGATTTCCACCTTTTAACGATGTAAATCAACAAGAAAAAAAATTGTGAACAACAGATCACGTTCACAAAAGATGGTTGAAATCATTTAAACTCCACATTTTGCTCAACTAGAAATAAATTGATTGATTGATTGATTTGTCTTTATTAAAGAGACTTTCAGCCCTTGGCTGGTTCGTCTCTAAGAAATAAATCATTTTCCATCAAAATTTCGGCTTCCTTGCGCCATTTTTTCGCCGTAGTGTACCAATTATGGCAAATCCCATAAGGAATGCATGCAAATTGTGCAAAAAAGAACCGCAGTTAAAAAATGTATCGATAACACTAGTCGACAAAATTGAAACTTTTTTCACGCACTTTGACCATTTGTTCCATTTCTAATGGAATTTGGCCCGCTGATTTCGAATCTGACTTCAGAATTCCTGTAACACGTACAGTTTTTGAGAAAAATAGGATTTTATTAACAAAATTTAATATGTCATAAAAAATAAAATATTGGTATTTTAATTTTAAATTTTTCAACTGCACATTATAACTAATATTTATATTCAATAGATTTTTATCCACTGATTTTTAATTTGACCTAAGAATTTCAGTAACACGTAAATTTTTTGAGAAAATACGGTTTTATTCACAAAATTTTATATTTTCTATTTTCAATGAACTATTGTCTTTATAATTTTATTTATTTTTTATCTGATTATCTTAAGCAATATTAATATTTATTAGATTTTCATATACTGACTCGGAATCTGACCTAAGAATTTCAGTAACTCGTAATTTTTTTTGAGAAAAATAGGGTTTTATTCACAAAATTTCATATTTTCATACAAAACAAAATCTTGTCCTTATAATTTTGAATTTTTCATCTGCTCATCATAACCAATAGTTATACTCAATAAATTTTGATTCACTGATTCAGAATCTAACCTAAGAATTTCAATAACACGTAAAGTTTTGAGAAAATAAGGATTTATTCACCATATTTCATATTTTCATGGAAAATAAAATATTGTCTTTATAATTATATTTTATTTCATCTGCTGATCATAATCAATTTTTATTTTCAATAGAATTTGATCCACTGATTCAGAATCTGAACAAAGAATTTCAGTAATTCGTGAACTTTTTGAGAAAATAGAGTTTTATTCACAAAATTTCATATTTTCATAGAAAATAAACTATTGTCTTTATAATTTTCATTTTTTTTATCTGCTCATCTTAAGCAATATTGATATTTATAAGATTTTTATATACTGACTTAGAATCTTACCTAAGACTTTCTGTAACACGTAAAATTGTTGAGAAAAATAGGGTTTATTTACAAAAGTTCATATTTTCATAGAAAATAAACTATTGTCATTACATTTTTTTTTATCCGCCAATCATAACCAATATTTATATTCAATTGATTTTGATCCACTGATTCAAAATCTAACCGGAGAATTTCATGTAACTTTTTTGAGAAAATGATTTTTTTCACAGAATTTCATATTTTAATAAAAAATAAACTATTGTCTTCATTATTTTATTTTTTGCATCTGCTCTTCTTAATCAATATTTATATTTATTAGATTTTTATATACTAACTCGGAATTCGACCTAAGAATTTCTGTAACTCGTAAAGTTTTCATAATTTTGAATTTTTCATCTGCTTAACATAGCCAACTCAATAGATTTTGATCCACTGATTCAGAATCTGACCTAAGAAGTAACACGTAAAAATTGTGAGAAAATAGAGTTTTATGCATCATATTTCATATTTTCATGGAAAATAAAATATTGTCTTTACAATTTTATTTTATTTTATCTGCTGATCATAACCAATATTTATTTTCAAAAGATTTTGTTCCACTGATTCAGAATCCGAACAAAGAACACGTGATTGTTTGAGAAAATAGGGTTTTATTCACCATATTTCAAAAAACTATTGTCATCATAATTTTATTTATTGTATCTGCCAATCATAACCAATATTTTTATTCAGTTGATTTCGATCCTCTGATTCAAAATCTAACCTAAGAATCGTAACTCGTGAAATGTTTGGGAAAAATGTAGTTTTTTCACAAAATTTCATATTTTTAAAGAAAGTAAACTATTGTCATTATAGTTCTATTTTTTAGTCTGCTCTTCTTTACCAATATTTATATTCATAAGATTTTCATATACTGACTGAAAATCTGACCTAATAATTCCTGTAACACGTATTTTTTTTTTGAGAAAAATAGGGTTTTATTCACAAAATTCAGTATTTTCATTGAAAAAATATAACTTTTGTTTTAATTTATGGTCCTCTCATCAAAACAAATATTTGGAGCGGACCTGGTGTGGTGGTTAGAACACTTGACTATCACGCCGAGGACCTGGGATCGAATCCCACTCCCGACATACTCACAAAATGTGGGTTCTTCCTTCGGAAGGGAAGTAAAACGTGGGTCCCGAGATGAACTAGCCTAGGGTTAAAAATCTCGTTAATACAGACAAAAAAAAAAACAAATATTTGTATGTAATAAATTTCAATCTGCTTATTCGAAATCTAACCTCTGAATTTCTGTACCACGTTCAGTTTTTTTATGAGAACCCACTTTTTATTTGTATGGCACGAAAGATTTCTCAAACTACCCTCCTTCCATAAACCCCTAAGTCATCAATGGACAGCTTTTTTGCTGGATCGTAATAGATTGTATTGATTGTATTCTTACCTTTATTCTTACACGGTTATAACCGGTACAGGGTTCCTATCATTGGAACACGCTGTAATAAATACTAAAAGTAGTTTTAGATCCGTTTCTATATATTTTTGTAAAGTATGGAAACTAAACTACCTTTTAAAATATTGATGACATTCTGTGATCTTCTCGTCATTTTTTGTAAAAATAGTTTTCCTTAGGTGGTGCCATAATTGGTACAGGCACCCTACTACAGCAAATATTCGTAGGATCTACAATGTATGCGTCAGCGAGAAGCGTTAGTGAAATTATCCTCCTCTTGATTTTGGTTTTACATATTAGCACTGAGGTCAATCTGCTAGGAAACATACATTCTGCCCATGGTAGTGGTTACAATTAACACTGCCACATGTTTAAACATTTGCGTGAAGTATGTGGGCTACCGGATAAATATGTGTCCGGTTGATGTTCGTACAACATCACATCATCGGTTAAAAATTTTCCTCACTTTGTTTTCAGTTTGCACCCTCAAAGGAAAGCGAACCTCAGTTGTGTTTTCTAGGCCAGAAAAGAGCAATGCTTCGCGTTTCATGCTTATTCATAATTTCACGATGAATAATCGTGGTATTACCTGTGGTAATTTATATTAACTTTGGGCGAATTTTGAAAACATTTATTCTTCCCCGTCGGAGTATGGTATACGTGAAGCCGGGAACGTCAAGGAAAAATCTGCATAAATTTGAACAGAATCGGCCATACTCCGATTACGCACGCTGTTTCTGGCTGGCTGGATGATGGGGTAAGACGGGCCAGAATTATTAATGAGCCGACTCGGTAGAATGTTAAAATTTATAGTGCAAAAATGTAAAAAAGGTTTATTTAACTTTGAGCATTTCCAATTAAAAAATAACCAGATCAGTCGACGCACCAAAACCCAAATTTTTAACTCGAACGTGAAATCTGTGCTGCTATACGCCAGTGAAAACCTGAGTGAAAGCTGGTGTGTATCAGTGGAGGGCGCGCAACGGTTGCAGATCTTCATCAATAGATGCCTGCGGTATATAATTCGCGCATGGTAGCCTCACAATTGGATCTCCAACGTGGAGCTCCATAGTCGATGTCATCAAAAGCCGATAGCGACAGAAATTCCGGAGCGAATTTGAGTTACATTATGTGCATTATGTAACCCAAATGAGATGTATAATGAAAACAATCATTGCATAAAATTTTGTATGGAAGTCGTTGCAAAACTCGATTTGTCTCGTATTTATCCAGCTCGGCAAGCCTTTTTGGATAAATGTGCGACTCGTGCTTAAAAAATCAACTTTTTGCAACTTGTTACATACAGGGGTGGCCAAAATGTTTGGGATAGGCAACTTTTTTTCTCCCACAAAAAAATTTAACATGCTGTAACTTTTCATAGAGTGCATAAAAAAATCTCAAATTTTGACTGTTTACCAACCTTTTATATGTGCATCATTGGTACAAATTGGGAAAAATTATTCAATTTTCGCGAAGTTAGAACCGTTCGGGTAAAACACTATTTTTTAGACAACTCATTTTTGAGCTGTCATATATCGGGAACCAGTGAACCGAATTGAATGAATTTTTTAACCTTTATCAACAATATATTGATACTAAATCCAACGTTATAAAAAGTAATATTTTCTCACGGCAAATTAGGTTATATCGGGTTGACATTTTTACCCATATACAGGAAAAAAGTCAAATTTACAGTACCACACAAAAATTACTAAATGTGTTCTTCCTTTAATCTAAATAGGCTCTAATATATCTGATTAAAGATAAATTGAGAACAGTAGTGGAAAATCTTTGGATATCAACACTAAAATTTATTGACATTGACGTAAAAAAAATACATTTTTTCGAGAAAAATCCAAAAAGTGTCAATTTATGATAACTTTTTTCAACGTTCAAAAAGTATCTATGTTTTAATAGTCTGCAAAGCATTTGTATATTGTTAGTGTACGTGCAAAATTTCATTTAATTCGGTTCACTTGTTTCCGAGATATGACAGCTCAAACATGAGTTGTCTAAAAAATATTGTTTTATTCGAACGGTTCTAAATTTGCGAAAGATTGATCAATCGAGCCCAAATTTGTACCAATGATGCACATATAATAGGTTGACAAACAGTCAAAACTTGAGATTTTTTGATGATGCACTCTATGAAAAGTTATAGCATGTTGAACTTTTTTGTGAGAGAAAAATAAAGTTGCCTATCCCAAACATTTTGGCCATCCCCTGTACATTACTATTCACGCACTCCCAGAGCTACAAGATTTTCGATTGCTTCGATTGCTCGATCATGTCGTCTTTTCTTGACTCTTATGACGACAACGATGGTAATGGTAGCTTTTATGGAGCAAATTTATTCTCTCTTCTGTGTAGTTAGCGTGGTAGTGTAGTTAGAGTGCGCGTGTCGCGTTTGATTTTAGTCATGTTCCAAGTTCGAATCCCGTGGCGACCACAATTTTGTAAATTTGCATTGAAAATCTTCTCGTGAGAATTTGGTTAGTGAAAATTTGGCTGAACGAAAAAGAATTATCCGCTAGTTGAAGTGATTTTCAGTTATCATTTACATCAGTCGTTACTCTCCAGAAAAGTAGTGGGAGCGAAAAGTGTTCCTGATGCAAAAAAAGTGAAAATAAACTCTCCCACTGGCGTGAGAATAGCGTATTTCGTATCACTGAAAATCTGAAGATACCCATAAAGCCAGATTTTAAGAGTAAACAAAACTCTTCTGGCATTCATTATTACCACAATAAAACTGTTCAAACTCTCAACAGATGACGATATGTTCGAAAGGTAACGACATCTGTTGGTAGAAAAGTAGAAATCACGACACTACTAGGTTTATTGCGGTCATCATAAAAGTAAACTTGCTTTCGTTTTGTTTTCGCTAATTATGGTCGTCGCCATATAGAAGAATTAGATAACGTGAATGGAAAATAGTTAATGTTGCTTAAATTAGCAATGAATTGATAAGTTTGCCGCCATTTCCATAATATGCTCACATAAACAAACTCTCTCAGCTGAGTTTTCTTGTGATTCGAGATAGTTTTACTAAATTAACTAATTGATTTATTTCATTCCAAGATGTTAATATTCACCATTTTCGAAGCGCATTAATTTTAGGTTTCTGCATCCCCAATATTCACGGTAAAATTGAATGTGCATAAGCTTACCAACCTACTACTAAAATATTACTTTGAAATGATCGCTTTCTACTAACGAATGATGTATCCTCCTAAACTGTACGTGTCATCGAAGAAGCTCCTCTGTATCTTTAGTTGTCATAGTTTTTGTTGAAAAAAAAAATAACAACAATCATTATAACCTCTTTTCGAGAATGGAAATATTTTCAACTTGGTTTTAAAACGGTTTGAATGCTTTTCTTAATACGGTTCGCAAAACCTCTCCGAGAGTGGTCCACTTAGCCGGAAGATGCTCTTATAGAGGTTATCAAGAGGTTTTGATGTATAAATCAGTTTAATTGCAAGTATGTATTCCGGTATGACTCTGCAGCCATAGGTAATCCTTGCGCTGATGGTGGGTACACAATCATCATCATCATCATCATCATCATCATCATCATCATCATCATCATCATCATCATCATCATCATCATCATCATCATCATCATCATCATCATCATCATAATCATCATCATAAATCAGTTTTATTGCAAGTTTTATAAAATTGGTCATGAAGATCTCTTATAGAGCCTAACAAAACTTAAAATGTTACTTGGGTGTGCCATTTAAATGGAACCCGAGCAGAGGAGAATAGCAAATTGATAACAACAGAATCACATAGCCTGTTTTTATATCATAATTTGTTATTGTTAACTTATCAAAATATGTCTTTTTAATAACATGCTTTGTTGGGCAATCTTATTTTGTTATGTTCAAGTTGTTGGGATATCTTGTGGATTAACATTTTGTTGTAAAACAAGTTAAGTTATTATTCTACGATAGAGAATGTACAAATATGTGATGAACAATAACACAACAGTAACAAGTTCACAAATTACCTGTTATTAAGTTGTGATTGGTCTAACAAAACATGTTATTGGATTAGTCTTCCAGGAACATTTTATGTTATGATATTTGTTATTTTGCCGCTTATGACAGACAAGTTTATAACATAATATGTTATGCTAATAACATAAAAATTACTGGTTCTATTATACAGTTATTAAGCCAAAATAACATATTTTATAATGCTGTTGATATTTTCTTCTGCTCGGGAATTGATCCATAATTACAGGTGATCCATAATTATTTAATGACTGTATACCATTCACGAACAATAAAACCTGACAATAAACCATGCACGCAAGTATGTGTGCACAATTTGGCATCCTGGTGTTAGCTGTAGCTAGTGGCGCGTTTTACCCTGCACTTAAACTAAAATGCTGAAAATCAAACTTTTTTCAAATTTTAATTTTTGAGTAGTAAAACATTAAACTGGTTGATGGTTTCTTCCATTTGGAAGGAAACATATTGGTGCTTCACATTTGCGTCAAAAAATGTGTATTATGAAGTGTTTCTTGGTTAAAATTGGACTCTTTCTTAGCGTGGGCGTCTTACGCCTAGTTCCCCTAGATAAAGTAGGCAGTATGCTCCGTGGGAAGCATTTATCAATTCAGTCGCGAAAACCACCTCCGTTTCGGCCGAAGCCTGCGGTTGGGGTCCTGCGAGACTAAATAATGGGGTGTGATGAGCTGCGGTCGTTTTTCATTTTGGATACCCGCACCTCCTCGCGCTTGATCTTTGGGTGAAATATGAAAATGGAATGCCTTTGTGTGTGGAACTTTCATTTTCCTGCCGTTGGTTTCACGTCGCTTGTGTCTCGCGTGAATTGCCGCCGCAGGCTGGCTGTGGGGTCATGGTGCGTTCGGGAGGGGAGAGTGCTGCATACAGAGGCTTATTTTGGCTTTTGAAGCAGATTGAGGCGAATGGCTTCGGTTTGGCCAGACATTTGGACAAAAAATGTATTATTGTAAAAAAGCATTGCAGTATAGTTTCCGTTGATGAATATTTGAACGGGAGGAAGTGCGCAGACTCGTGTTTTTGGTTTTGGCGCTATTTTTGTTCGGCAACGAGGATATAGTTCATTCTAGTTCTCAGAGAGGTCCTTAGCGTCATTAAAAAGGTTTACATGCACCTACCCACCCATTCGAAACACTTTTTGTATTCTGAAGCACACCCACCCACCTCTGTTTTTTAAAGATCCAGTATCGTGATCATAATTTTGTTCTAAACTAAGCAGTTGTTTTATGTAAGAGCTCTTCTTATTTTAACTGTGATGGAAAATCGATTTAGCTCAATTTTTAGAGATAAATCAGTCAACAGATTCGTCAACGGACAGATTGCCTTTTCATAATCAGCATTAATTCCGTTGATGTCTTCTACTGGCGTCAAATTACGTAACGCACACATGTCAGATAAAATTCTAGAGAGAATCTCCCCGAGATTCCAGAGAGAATCTCCCCGAGATTCCAGAGAGAATCTCCACGAGATTCCAGAGAGAATCTCCCCGAGATTCCAGAGAGAATATCCCCGAGATTCCAGAGAGAATCTCCCCGAGATTCCAGAGAGAATCTCCACGAGATTCCAGAGAGAATCTCCCCGAGATTCCAGAGAGAATATCCCCGAGATTCCAGAGAGAATCTCCCCGAGATTCCAGAGAGAATCTCCCCGAGATTCCAGAGAGAATCTCCCCGAGATTCCAGAGAGAATCTCCCCGAGATTCCAGAGAGAATCTCCCCGAGATTCCAGAGAGAATCTCCCCGAGATTCCAGAGAGAATCTCCCCGAGATTCCAGAGAGAATCTCCCAGAGATTCTAGAGAGAATCTCCCCGAGATTCCATAGAGAATCTCCCCGAGATTCCAGAGAGAATCTCCCCGAGATTCCAGAGAGAATCTCCCCGAGATTCCAGAGAGAATCTCCCCGAAATTCCAGAGAGAATCTCCCCGAGAATCCAGAGAGAATCTCCCCGAGAATCCAGAGAGAATCTCCCCGAGATTCCAGAGAGAATCTCCCCGAGATTCCAGAGAGAATCTCCCCGAGATTCCAGAGAGAATCTCCCCGAGATTCCAGAGAGAATCTCCCCGAGATTCCAGAGAGAATCTCCCCGAGATTCCAGAGAGAATCTCCCCGAGATTCCAGAGAGAATCTCCCCGAGATTCCAGAGAGAATCTCCCCGAGATTCCAGAGAGAATCTCCCCGAGATTCCAGAGAGTATCTCCCCGAGATTCCAGAGAGAATCTCCCTGAGAATCCAGAGAGAATCTCCCCGAGATGCCAGAGAGAATCTCCCCGAGATTCCAGAGAGAATCTCCCCGAGATTCCAGAGAGAATCTCCCCGAGATTCCAGAGAGAATCTCGACGAGATTCCAGAGAGAATCTCCCCGAGATTCCAGAGAGAATCTCCACGAGATTCCAGAGAGAATTTCCACGAGATTCCAGAGAGAATCTCCACGAGATTCCAGAGAGAATCTCCACGAGATTCCAGAGAGAATCTCCACGAGATTCCAGAGAGAATTTCCACGAGATTCCAGAGAGAATCTCCCCGAGATTCCAGAGAGAATCTCCCCGAGATTCCAGAGAGATTCTCCCCGAGATTCCAGAGAGAATCTCCCCGAGATTCCAGAGAGAATCTCCCCGAGATTCCAGAGAGAATCTCCCCGAGATTCCAGAGAGAATCTCGACGAGATTCCAGAGAGAATCTCCCCGAGATTCCAGAGAGAATCTCCACGAGATTCCAGAGAGAATTTCCACGAGATTCCAGAGAGAATCTCCACGAGATTCCAGAGAGAATCTCCACGAGATTCCAGAGAGAATCTCCACGAGATTCCAGAGAGAATCTCCACGAGATTCCAGAGAGAATTTCCACGAGATTCCAGAGAGAATCTCCACAAGATTCTAGAGAGAATCTCCACGAGATTCCAGAGAGAATCTCCACGAGATTCCTGAAAGAATCTCCACGAGATTCCTGAGAGAATCTCCATGAGGTTCCAGACAGAATCTCCACGACATTCCAGAGAAAATCTCCACGAGATTCCAGAGAGAATCTCGAAGTTCAGGGGGAACTCGAAAAGTTACATTCAATCTAGATCCAGACTAGATACTTTATTGAACATAACATCATCCTTGAGTAATTACGAAATATAACAATAATAATTGATCGCCATTTAACTATTACCTACCATCACCGTGGTAGCATACCAGTGGCATTTTCAATACACGCTTAGCGCTATGCTTCGAACAAGCTTCAGACGACCGATCCCGTAATGATTGTATGTTGCAAGTTGCGATTTCACACTCCAAGCGTCCAATCACCGACTACGACGATGATGGCGCGAGATACGATTAGCATTTAACGACTTGCTCCATGTCCTGGAGGTCCTTTCAATGTATGGTATTCCGTTCCGACAGGCGGCACGGCGTTGCAGTTTGATTTGCTCTTTCCATCTTCCACTCTCCCAGTACCTGCATATCTACATGTCTACCATGAATATTGTATTGTTCATCCTGACAATACCCCTGTGCGCGCCTAAGAGAGGTTGTCATCGGCGGGCATGGAAGTCCACCGTTGAATATTTGGGGGAACGGGTTGATGAACCCGATATATGGAAATGGGGTGCATTTCACGCTGATCTCCCCTAGTCGGGTGCATAGCAGGAAGCAGGACACCACTTTACAGCCCCATAATGACATGGCAAGTGCTTCTACCCATCGATTGCATATGCGAAACCTGGATGGGCTGCAATCTGGCGGTGTTACCACAACGACCCTGTTTTGGTATTCGATAATGAGCGCGTTTGTGCGGTTGGTGAAAGTGTAGGTGGGTTGTAGGTATGTAGTATAGGTACATCACGGCATCATCCAACGTGGATCCGGTTGGTTGCAGTTGCGTTGGCAAAGCCACAGAGTTTAATTGTTTTGAAGGAATGTCTGGAATCGCATTGACGGCTTTCTAATTCGTGATTTGTGGTGGGAAGTATGCTAATTGCTCGATCATAGCGATAAATTAGCGATAAGGTTGCTTGTGCGTGTTTGAGCCTAACGAAGTGAGGTCAGCTTCCTGAAGAACCATTTATTGTGGTATGTTAATAATGTTGATTGAAACTAAACTGAGTTTAGTAGAATCCAGTAAAGGTTAATGCAATGCATATACGCAAAATATTACACAATTTTTTAATGTGGTCAAAGAGTTTTCTATGGCATGAAACAAAAATTAATTGCTTTAGACAAAATTCAAATACATACTGTCCGACCCTTCGGTCACAATTGGGACCTTCTTCAGTTACTTAATAGTCACAGATTATTCGTCTACTGTGTTCTGTTAAACGAAAGGATTGAATTTTGCCTCACAACAGTTATCTGTTGAGATTCGGTAACTGTGGAAAAAATCCGGCTATGAGGTTTCCCAAGACAACCATTGCTGAACAAAATGTACTAGACGAGAAACTGTGATAACACTAGTTTACAGCATTTTTGAACTCGGTTAGCTGATGATCATTTTTATGCCCGAGTTCGAAAACGTGAAGGAAAAAAATACAGTAGATCGGAAATTTATCCGATTTTCCATACAAGGCTGTCGATTTGAAATCGGTTTTTGTTCTATTTTTGAACAAAGTTGCTCTTTTCATACATCTCTATATCCGTAACCAATGCTCCGATTGAGCTAAAACTTTTACTGTACTTGGCTAACATCTAATGTTTCAAATGTACTTTGAGAAAGAGTTTTTTAATTGATTCTTTCTTGCTGAAAAAATACAAATCATAATTTTTTTTTTTGAAAATTTGCTCAAATTTAAGGAGATTGGCCTATACAATTATCAATATCTCGAATCCCACTAATTTGATGCAATAATTATGTTGAGATGATCGAAACATATCATATTCAGCAACGCAAAATATTTTAATTTTAGTAAATTCTATATTTTTAAAACTGTATACATACACTCCCGTTCAAAAGTTTGGGGTCACCCCCTCAAAAACATGTCATTTTTTTAGGCCCATATTTCCGCCAATTTGCGTCCGATTTCAAAACCCTAGGTTTCATTCAAAAGATAATAAGTCAAAGAAACTTTGAACATGATTTAAAAGAAACTTTTTCAAAAAATTTTGTATGCAAACTTAACCCAAAGTTGCCAAATTTTCTAAAAAATGAATATAAACTTACGGCAGTGTCGCCGGAAGTTGGGTCGACCAAATTTTAAGATGAGAGCGGTAAAATGACCCATTTTCTATTAGCTTTCAACTGCTTTTTACAGAACTTAGCTAAAAAATCTAGAAAAAAAGTTATTAAGTAAATTAATCCTTGATGTCATCGACCAAAAGTTTGGGGTCACCCCTCAAAATGCTGTATCGGCCAAAAGTTTGGGGTCACTATCGTAAAACATGGAAAAGTGATTTGGTGATATCTTCGTCATCTATAGTTCAATTTTAATTATTTTTGGCTCATTTCAAAGATAATTAACTAAATTTACGTTTGATGTCTTCAACTTAACGTATTTAACGATTTTTGTATATAAAAATGTTATGTTAAGTTAGCACATTTTACCACGCTTCGAAAAATGAGGCAACTTTACGTTAAATTTTAGTATGTAAATTTCAACAAATATGTGTGGTTCAATGTCTATGCAGTATCATTCATTTTGTTTCAAATAAGCCAAGAAGAATTAAAATTGAATGAAAGATGACAAAGATATCAACAAATCACTTTCCCATGTTTTACGATAGTGACCCCAAACTTTTGGCCGATACAGCATTTTGAGGGGTGACCCCAAACTTTTGGTGGATGACATCAAGGATTAATTTACTTAATAACTTTTTTTTCTAGATTTTTCAGCTAAGTTCTGTAAAAAGCAGTTGAAAGCTAATAGAAAATGGGTCATATTACCGCTCTCATCTTAAAATTTGGTCGACCCAACTTCCAGCGACACCGCCGTAAGTTTATATTCATTTTTTAGAAAATTTGGCAACTTGGGTTAAGTTTACATACAAAATTTTTTGAAAAAGTTTCTTTTAAATCATGTTCAAAGTTTCTTTGACTTATTATCTTATGAATGAAACCTAGGGTTTTGAAATCGGACGCAAATTGGCGGACATATGGGCCTAAAAAAATGACATGTTCTTGAGGGGGTGACCCCAAACTTTTGAACGGGAGTGTAGCTCGATTTTCAGGAAAACCTTAAAAACTGTTCTTCTTGAAAGTTTTTGAAGCACGGTCTAGATATCAGAACATATTATGCATCAGAATAGAATATTAGAATATAGAAGTTCATGACCTTCGTTTTTTTTTATTTGTTAACTAGTGTAATTGAATCTCTAAGGAAGATCTCATATGTGACCGAAACGTCGTACAAAACGGAATAGCAATATTTGATTTTTTTCATGACTTAAAACGACATTTTCAAGTTACATTCCATCACAGTCGAAACCAAAAACTAAATGTCTATCCGCCGTTTGATCAATAAAGCTTTTTCGTAATTAGAAACAGACGGAATCTGAAATCAAATTATTGAATTTTGGCGACATGTAATAGCATAGAATGAACACTTGTGCAAACCGTGGATGGAGTGGCAAAGATGAATACGCATATCCATTGCTGTAGATGTTTGACTGTGAAATTGACTTCTTTCTTCGGGGAGAGTAATGATCGACAGCTGTTAGCTCTCGCAATGTTGGCAAGCGTTGTGGCTTCTGGTGTAGACCTCCCATTTTGTACCACCCACCCACTACCTTCAAGGGTGCTGCTGGCGGTAAATGAGACTCGTGCAGTGCAAAAACAAAAACCGACAATCAACCGTGAGATGAAAACGGGGTCAGACAGTTGGGTTATTTTCGAGCCCTGTAGAAGATCACAACATCTGGATCGAAACGTTGGCGATGAGATAAGAAAATCAACATTTATCTTTGAGTGAAAGCCGAAATTCCCAGAGAAAACATATCCATCGCCATCGCAGATTTCGCTGCTATTTACCCCACTCATCTTCCAAACCGATGTTTAGAGTAGGATGAAATTGGGAGCACTATGCTTAATAAGCACAGATAAAAATAATGATATTTACACGTCATGTAAACTTAATGTTATGATGGTTTACATGATATATTATGTAAATTTGTGTTATATGTCATGTAAAAACTCAGAGTCATGCTGAATTACATGACATATAATGGAAGTTTACATGATATTTTATGAATTTTACATGATATGTCATGTAAACTTCTGTGATATCCCACGCTCCAACTATGTGCATCATATGTCACAGAACTTTACGCTCTTTTTTCGATCTGTGAGGGAACCGAAAACCTATGATCAACTTAGGTAACGTCCACCTGAATCACCTTCCGATAGATGATAGAATGGTTAAAATATCAAATATTCAAAGATATAGAGTAGAGTAAAGTGGGGCAAAAGTTCGAGTGGGGCAAAAGTTTCTTTTGAAGTTTTTGAGCTCATTTCAAATTGTTTCTTTCGGGTGTCAAGGTTGTTCGAAACCTTTTTGAAAAACAGTCTTTCACTCCAAAAATTATGATAATTCTTAAGGGTTTTGGTCACCGTCGAGTTTTATATTTGGAAATTGTTGATATTTTTCGGTGATTATAAACACACTGAAATACGATTTATGACGTTTCGGCCTACTGTCATTCAGCCATCATCAGATCTAAAATATATTTTGAAAATTCGTTACATTTTAAAATTTAGTCTTACAATTTTCTTCACCCACTTATGCAAATCGATGTTCCTGCCATCAGTGTGGCTTTATTACTAAACCCCCCTTTTTTACACATCTATCCATTCTCGTGTTGGTTCGGTGTGTCATTCGGTTCGGTCTGTTCGGTTCGGTTCGGTTGTGTCACTCGGGTTGGTCTGTTCGTTTCTGTTGATAGCGATCGGATTTTACCCACTAGACCGTTGTACGCCGAGTCGATTCCTCCACATTCTCGCTGCATATTAACAGTTCTATCGTCGCCAAGTAGCTTAATGTGGAAGGCCTCTGTAATGGTTCTGCTTGCCTGGTTGTCGATCCTTTCCAGTATTTCCGTATTGGCGAAATCAAAGTTGTGTCCTTCCTCCAGGTGGTGTTGGGTTAGTCCTGTTTTTGCTTCCTTCTTTCTAATGTTGTTTTGGTGTTCGTTGATCCTTGTTTTAAGCATTCTACCCGTTTGTCCTACGTACACCTTTCCGTCCTCAGCGCCGCATGGTACGGCATACACAACATTTTTGGTTTTCATGGTTGGAATTGAGTCCTTCAACCGAATGAAAACAGTGTTTTTGATTTTGTCGCGTGGTTTGTGTGCTAGTGTGATGTTGTGTTTGTTGAGAATTTTTGAGAGTTTTTCACTGAGGCATGGTATGTAGGGTGTGGATACGAACTTTGTTTCCCTTCTTCCGGTTTCCTCCCCTTGTATGGTGTTGTAATGTTGATGGGTCCTGTTTTTCAGCAATTTGGCGATAAACCATTTTGGGTAATGGTTTTTTAGCAGAATTTGCAAAATCAAAAACACTGTTTTCAGTCGGTTGAAGGACTCAATTCCAACCATGAAAACCAAAAATGTTGTGTATGCCGTACCATGCGGCGCTGAGGACGGAAAGGTGTACGTAGGACAAACGGGTAGAATGCTTAAAACAAGGATCAACGAACACCAAAACAACATTAGAAAGAAGGAAGCAAAAACAGGACTAACCCAACACCACCTGGAGGAAGGACACAACTTTGATTTCGCCAATACGGAAATACTGGAAAGGATCGACAACCAGGCAAGCAGAACCATTACAGAGGCCTTCCACATTAAGCTACTTGGCGACGACAGAACTGTTAATATGCAGCGAGAATGTGGAGGAATCGACTCGGCGTACAACGGTCTAGTGGGTAAAATCCGATCGCTATCAACAGAAACGAACAGACCAACCCGAGTGACACAACCGAACCGAACCGAACAGACCGAACCGAATGACACACCGAACCAACACGAGAATGGATAGATGTGTAAAAAAGGGGGGTTTAGTAATAAAGCCACACTGATGGCAGGAACATCGATTTGCATAAGTGGGTGAAGAAAATTGTAAGACTAAATTTTAAAATGTAACGAATTTTCAAAATATATTTTAGATCTGATGATGGCTGAATGACAGTAGGCCGAAACGTCATAAATCGTATTTCAGTGTGTTTATAATCACCGAAAAATATCAACAATTTCCAAATATAATTATGATAATTGATCAATATTTCAAAAAGTTATGACAAAATGTTGGATTTTGATCAAAAATTTGTAACATGCCATGGTCCTTCCAACGCATGAAATGGAATTGTAACGAAATCAAATTCGATATTTTATTTTGGGGCGTAACTAGGTATATTTTGAAGATGCTTTAGCATGTATAACATTTTGCAAAAAAGATTTGGAAATCATATTTTACACATAGTGGGGCAAAAGTTCGAATTGTGGGGCAAAAGTTCGAGTCATGTGGCAAGTTTAGGTAAAAACCTAAAATTGTGCAAAATGTACATATTATCTCTAAGAATGATGGAATTAGTGAGAAAATTCGATCAAAGTTGAAAAAAAAAGTTATTTTATCTGGATTTGGCGGAAAACTAATAATTTTTGGTGTATTAAATTTAACCCTGATTTGGGTAAAATCCAGATCGAACTTTAAAGTGTATTCCAGTTCCAACATCAAATATTAAGTGGTTTCAGATATTCCTATTACCAAAGTGTCAAAATAGTGTGCTACGGTTAGCGAAATTTCACAAACACTACATTCGAACTTTTGCCCCAGTGGTGGGGCAAAAGTTCGAATAAGACACACACATACAAAAGGTGTTGTAACTCAAAATTGGTAAGACATTTGGCGTAACTTTGTTCAGCAAAATTTTAGCTCATGGATGGTGGAATCACCACACGGTATTCATTTATTTTAATCTGCTTAGATTTTTTGAAAAAAGTTGAATTTTTAACTAGAGTCGAACTTTTGCCCCACCTTACTCTAAGGTGGGGCAAAAGTTCGACAATAGTTGAAAATTCAATTTTTTTTAAATCGAAGCAGATAAAAACAAATGAATACCGTGTGGTGATTCTACCAGTCATGAGCTAAAATTTTGCCGAACAAAGCTACGCCAAATGTCTTTTCAATTTTTAGTTACAACACTTTTTATATGTGTGTGTCTAATTCGAACTTTTCCCCACCACTGGGGCATAAGTTCGAATCAAGTGTTTGTGGAATTTCGCTAACCGTAGCACACAATTTTGAAATTTTGGTTATAGGAATACCTAAAACCAATTGATATTTGATGTTGGAACTGGAATACACTTTAAAGTTCGATCTGGGTTTTACCCAAATCAGGGTTAAATTTACTACACCAAAAATTAGTAGTTTTCCGCCAAATTCTGATAAAACAATTTTTTTTCAACTTTAATCGAATTTTTTCACTAATTCCATCATTTTTAGAGGTAATATGTACATTTTGCAGAATTTTTGGTTTTTACCTAAAATTGCCACATGACTCGCACTCTTGCCCCAGTATGTGTAAAACATGATTTCCAAATATTTTTTGCAAAAAGTTATGCATGCCTAGTTACGCCCCAAAATAAAATATCAAATTCGATTTCATTACAATTCTGCTCCATGCGTTGGAAGAACCATCGCATATCACAATTTTTTGATCAAAAAGCAATATTTTGTCATAACTTTTCGAAATATTGATCAATTTTCATAATTTTTGGAGTGAAAGACTCTTTTACAAAAAGGCTTCGAACAACCTCAACACCCGAAAGAAATAATTTGAATAGAGCTCAAAAACTTCAAAAGAAACTCTTGTCCCACTCGAACTTTTGCCTCAGTTTACTCTATGATTTTATAACAATATATGCTGGAAGCATCACCTTTGCGTGGATTAACACCAATGGATCACTAAAATAACTAAAACGACCGCTATGAAATGAACAGATAGCGCCACCGTAGCCTTGTGTGTTTGACGTAACTCGACTGCTGTCACTGTGTTACCGTCCATATAAGGTGGCGCTTTTGTTTTGATGCGGTGAGTAGCGGAAAAGTCGGCGTCAATGATCCATTAACAGCAACATTTATGCTGCTTCAATGCTGAAATATGTTTTTATTTATTTGCATACTATTTTCTAATTACATTATTTACAACTTACATTTAAGTGTACAAATCCACCGTCTCTAAACTGCTCACTTCATTGCCTTCTTTTTGACAACTTTTCTATTTCTCCAGTGTTGCCAGTTTCACTAAAAAACCGCTCCAATAATATAGTATACAAATAACTAATAGGAAAGGTTTCACCAAGTATTATTCCCTCAGTCGATTGCAGTCGTTTCTGCTCCAAAACATTGTGGCAATATATCATTTGCTGCTCATTGCATGGTGCAATTTCTAAATTTTTCACTTCATGTTAACTTTCCACTCTGAAAACGCATTTTCAAATCAGGCTCTTTATTTTTCGCGCCGAATAATCTAGCCACACACATGAAGATTGCTTACTTGTTGTGAAAAATAACGTCCTCCGGCGAGGAATCTTCCGAATGTAGTTGCGCACACACTCACTGTTTAGATTTAGAAGAGTATGAGTGAGTAGAGTATAAGTATGATTGACCGCCCGCGGTTGCTAATCACTGTTTACATTTAGAAGAGAACGACAAACTCTCGGCAAAAATACCTTGCACACGGCCATTGTTCGCTTTTCGCGCCGAATTTCAAACTCTCGGCAAGGAGTCTTCTGAATCTAGCCGCGCACACACTGACTGTTTAAACATTCCTAGCAAGACGTCTTCCGAATCTAACCAAGTACACGTTCACCGAAGACCACATTATCAAGAAGACTTGCAGCACTGGTTAAAATCGGGAGTCACTGCTAGCAGCGCCACTCCGGATGAAGGTGGCACTATTAATGATAGTGTGTGTAAATTTTCATACTCGCACCATTACACTCTTACTCTTTTACACAAAGGTACCACCTTATCTCACCAGGCGGCGGTACCGTCGGTGACGCTTGCCGTTAGTATGAGAAAATAACAGAGTTGCATGTCTTCTTTTTAAAGTAGTCTTCGCGTTTTCATTTTTTTTTTTTGGCGTGAAATGACAGACTCCCGGCACGGAATTTTCCGAATCTAGCCGCTTACACACTCATTTGTTTACTGTACACGTAGAGTAAGGTTTAGTTGTATTGAAACAACAATTCACGAACACACCTTCAGTGTGTTGAAGTATTGAGCTCAAGATTGAACTATTGTGTGAGATGATGTGGTGAATTTGAGGAGTAATAAAAGAGTTCAGTTGAATTATGACATCAGAACCGTACGGTTGGGTCAGTTGTTCTGTGTGATCCGAATGTCTTTTTACAATACTGTAGACAGGATCTGATACGCGGTTTTCACGGTCGCGAGTTTGTAAGATCGTATCGTCCTTGTAACGATTAGTAGACGGAGTCAAGCTGATGCTGGTCGCGGGTGATGAGTGTTCACAGTGAGCTGGAAGAGATTTCCAGAAGGGTTGCCGAGCACGTGGTTGGCGACGGTGATAGCGAGCCAAGTGGATCAGCGGAGCTCAGTCTAAAAACGGATATTCGAAACGAGTCCGACGTAGAAGATGAAGATTTTAAATCGCCAAGTGTAATCCGAAAGAGTAGTTTCGAAGATTTGTCGAAAAAGGATCCTCGATATAAGGAAAAATTTTGTGCGAAAAGCCATAGCGAAACAATCGCCGAAGAAACGCTGCAACAATTGATGGCTGCTCTGAATGCTCTTAGTGCTCGCAATGTAGAGCGTCGATTTGATATTCGGGACGTGAGAGATATAGTCGTAGCGTTTGATCCAGATGTGGCAACTACTCCGACACCGGAGCAGTGGATAGATTCTATCGAGAAGGCCGCTGTTCTGTACAAAGGGGACGATGAGTGGAAATTGCAGTGCGGTATCGTCAACTTGCAAGGTGCAGCTAAACTGTGGTTCAGCGGTGCGACAGTAAAAACATGGCAGGAGTTCAAAGCATTACTCGTTCGCGATTTTCCAACGGCCGTTGATGTTGTCAGCATCCACCAGATGATGATGTGTCGCAAGAAACTGCAAAATGAGAGCTTGGAAACATATTTCTACAGTCACGTTGCGATGGGAAAGAAGGGAAAACTGCCAGACCAAGCTATAATAAAGTATATTGTGTTGGGACTGGATGGCCGTTTCGGAACAATAGCGCAGGTCGACAATCTACCGGACTTATTGAAGCAGTTGAAGTGGTTAGCCGAGCTAAAAGAAATGAAAATCAGTGACGATAATGTTCGTAAAACAGTAGTGAAACCATTAAAAACAACTGGATCATCTAGTGTGAAATGCTTTCGTTGTGGTAGTATGGGACATGTGGCTGCTACCTGCAATGTAAAAAACAGCGGAAAGTTTCAAAATGTTGAGTGCTTTCGGTGTAATAAAAGGGGCCACATTGCCAAAAACTGTGGCCAAGATTCTCCTAAAGACAAAGTTAGAGTTATGCAGGAGGTCAGCCAGCAATGCAACTACGAAAAGGCAGTTACCATAGGAAACTTCGAGCTCGATGCATTGTACGATTGCGGGTCGGCGGTAACCACCATCAAACAGTGCTGCAAAAACGCTTTGAGCAACATTGAACAGTGTGATCTAGTGTTGGTTGGGTTCGGTGGAAACGAAGTGCGCGTGACGGAAAAAAGTGCTGAGAAGTTGACGATCGATGGGCTGTGTATGGATGCATCAGTTTGTGTGGTCCCAAATAAGGTGCAAGCGAACTCGGTCATTATCGGCCGGGACATCCTTGATCGCGATGATATAAGATTTGTCAAGGAAAGGGGTAGTGCTAGAATCGAAAAAATTCCCCTAGAAGTGAGTGATCAGGCAGGTGCAACTGCCATTGGTAAGCAGAGCGATGTGTTGAACATCCGGGCTTTTGAACCTGTGGCAGCAGAGGAGATCAACGTTGATGGTAACGAAGAAGTTAGAAGAAGAATTTGGGAATTAGTGCTGCGGTATCGGCATTGTTTCGCCAAAAATTATGAGGAAATGGGCACAGTGAAGGATTACGAGATGATTATTGAAATGTCCGACCCGCAAAAGCCGGTGCACACGAAGCAGTACGCAATGGAATACGCGCGTGAAAAGGTGATTGAAAATACGGTTGAAGAACTCCTTGGGGCCAGCATTATACAACCATCAAAATCTCCGTATAATAGTCCTGCTTTACTCGTGCGCAAGAAGAATGGTGATTGGCGTATGGTGGTGGACTACCGTGCGGTCAATGAGAAGACAGTGAAGGAGAAATGGCCTATGCCGGTGATCGAAGATTGTTTGAATCGGTTGGTTGGCGGTAAACTGTTCGTTGCCGTCGATCTGTTTCGCGGGTATCACCAAATACCTATCGCGGAAAATAGTAGGAAATTTACGGCTTTTTCGACTCCACACGGCCATTTCGAGTTCTTAAAAATGCCATTTGGCCTGTCGAATGGAAGTGCAGTGTTCCAACGAATGATAGATATGGTGATCGCCCCTCTCAAGTCTATGGGCTTCGTAGCGTATCTGGACGATGTAACGTTCGGCGGGAAAGATATAGAAGAAGTCATGCAAAAACTCGAAATTTTTCTCGAAAAACTTAGTGAACACGGGTTAACGGCGAACTTGGAGAAAACGCATTTCCTGAAGACAGTTGTTGAATTTCTGGGTCATGAGATTAGTGATGGTGAAATTAGACCAGGAGCCGAGAAGATCAGTGCTATAAAAAACTTTCCTGTTCCTGCAAGTGTGCGAAACGTTAGAGAGTTTCTTGGCCTAGCGAACTACTTTCGTCGTTTTGTAAAGGAGTTCAGTATTATCGCAGAACCCTTGATCAGGCTTACGAAGAAGGATACCGTTTTTGAATGGTTAGATCGGCAGCAGCAGGCTTTCGATAAAATTAAGGAAGTGCTCATAACGCGTCCGGTAGTGGTTATGTACGATCCGAACAGAGACATTGAACTTCACACGGATGCCTGTTCGCATGGGCTGTCGGGAATTTTGCTACAAGTGATGGAAGATGGACTGCACGCTATTAGCTATTTCAGCCGAAAAACGTCGCCTGTGGAGAATAAGAAGTACAGCTATGAATTAGAGGCACTTGCGGTGGTCGAATCGGTAGAACGGTACCGGAAGTATTTGTTGGGAAGAAAATTTACAATTGTGACCGACTGTGAGGCTGTTAAGAAAACAGTGGAAAAAAGACAGATGTTACCAGTCGTTGGGAAATGGCTGTTGAAATTGCAAGAATATGACTATAAGCTAGTGCATAGAAAGGGTGAAAAAATGAAGCACGTGGACTGCCTTAGTCGGAACCCGGCTGAAGATCCGGAATGTGAAGAACCGGAGCCAGTAATAGGACATGTGATGCAGGTGAATATTCGGGAGGAGGAATGGTTGAAGCTGTTACAACGTGAGGATGAAAAGTTATATACTATCATGAAGATTCTATCAGTGCGGCCAGAAGACAACAGAAGCAGACAAATTCATAAGGAATACGCCTTGCAGGATGAAGGTGTCATGCGAAAGTGTAAGGATGGATTGAAGTGGGTGGTGCCGAGTCGCGCTCGTTGGCGAATAGCGTGCGGATATCACGATGATCTTGGGCATAAAGGTGTAGAAAAGGTGTTGGAAGCTATCCGTAAGCATTTCTGGTTTCGTCGTATGCGTAATTACTTGCGGAGATATATACGTTCGTGTATCCATTGCGCATATGTGAAGGTGAAACCGGGTGCCAAGGAAGGTTTGATGCATCCAATTGAGAAGAACCCTGTGCCATTCGATACTATCCATCTGGATCATCTGGGCCCTTTCGTGCGATCAACATTGCAAAACGAATATGTGATTGTGTTAGTGGATGGTTTTACTAAGTATGTGGTAGTGAAAGCAGTCAGGAATACGAAGACAAGTCCAGTAATCCAGATGTTGAATGAGGTGTTTGGTATTTTCGGAAAGCCCAGGCGTATCATTACTGACCGTGGAACATCGTACACGTCAAGGGAGTTCGAAAACTTTTGCACACAGTTGGGAGTAATCCACGTGAAAGTTGCGGTGGGGACACCGCGTGCCAACGGTCAAGTAGAACGCGCAAACCGGAGCGTACTGGACGCAATTAAGTGTATGGTGAAGGACGACGGAAAGAATTAGGATAAGCAATTACGGATGGTTCAGTGGGGCATGAATGCGATGGTAAATGCTACCACAAAAGTGTCACCAAATACACTTTTGTTCACATACAATCCGCGCGACATCATTCAGAACCAATTGTTGATGATGTTTGCTGCGGAGGATACGGAGTGCCAATCAGAGGAGGTCAAGCGTTTGGTGCAACTACGCATTGAATCTGAGCAACAGAAGCAAAAGGAGTATTTCGACAAGTCAAGAAAAGAAGCCAGGAAGTATTTCGAAGGTGAGCTCGTGCTCGTCGAAAGGGACCCGCAAGCAACCGGTCAGAGCAGAAAACTGGAGCCTCGTTTCAAGGGGCCGTACATAATACAAAAGGTGCTTGGGAATGATCGCTACTTGCTGACGGACGTGCCAGGAGTTCAACTAACCCAGCGTCGGGTTTCAACGGTGTTTGCTGCAGAAAGGATGAAGCCTTGGTCCATAAATCAAGCGGTCGAGGGCAGTGACGATGATGCTACACAATCAGAGGACTCAACCGACGATTAGTTATCGACGAGGCGTGATAATATGTGTGGTGTCCGATTGTAAGGTTTAGTTGTATTGAAACAACAATTCACGAACACACCTTCAGTGTGTTGAAGTATTGAGCTCAAGATTGAACTATTGTGTGAGATGATGTGGTGAATTTGAGGAGTAATAAAAGAGTTCAGTTGAATTATGACATCAGAACCGTACGGTTGGGTCAGTTGTTCTGTGTGATCCGAATGTCTTTTTACACAAGGTACTCCCGACAAAGATTTTTCCAGATGTAGCCGCAAACGCTCACTGTTTACATTATCGTTTCTTCTTGTTTATTTTCCTGTATAAGCATTCAATACAATTTCGCGGATGGTTTTCAAATAGACGTACAGGAAGTGGCCAAAATGTTTAGGAAAGGCATTTTTTTCTCACAAATTACAAATTTAAGCTTGATTGATTAATCTTTCGCGAAGCTAGAACCGTTCTCGTAAATCACTATTTTTAGACAACTAATTTTTGAACCGTCATATTTCCGAAACCAGTGAACCGAATTGAATGAAATTTTGAACGTTTATCAACAATATATTGTTACTTGATACGACGTTATAAAATGTGATATTTTCTCAAGACGAATAAAGTTGAATTTGACTTTTTTACCCATACAGAGGAAATAAAGTCAAATTTACAATATCACACAAAAATTACTGAATGGGTTTTTACTTTAATCCAAACAGGCTAATATATCTTATAATAGATATCGTGAGAACAGTAGTAGAAAATCTTTGGATATCAAAACTAGAATTTTATGACACTGATGTAACAAAAATTCATTTTTTTTCAAGAAAGATCTAAAAAGTTTCAATTCATCATAACTTTTTAAAACATTCTAAATGTATTTATGTTTTAAGGACTTTTTAAGCATAAATATGTTGTTGATAAACCTTCAAAATTTCTTTCAATTCGGTTCACTGGTTTCCGAGATATGACAATTTAAAAATTAGTTGTCACAAAATAGTGTTTTACGAGAAACGTTCCAACTTCGCGAAAGATTAACCAATTGAGCTTAAACTTGTAGCAATGATGCACATATAGTAGGTTGACAAGCAGTCAAAATTTGAGAATTTTCGATGCCCTCATGAAAAGGTTCAGCATGTTGAACTTTTTGTGAGAGAAAAAAAGTGGTCAATCCCAATGATTTAGGCCACCCCCTGTATATTCAATATAAACGAATCGTATGTTGATACTTCGATTCGAAAAAGTATTCGAGATTTTTCCCTTTTCTTGTGATCGAAAAGAGTGAATATTAAAATCGAATAAATACATAAATATATACACACTATAATTGATTACACCATAGTTTTATCACAGAGAAACAGACGTAACTCTTAGAACAAATTTCATTAAAAAAACATAACTGCCCAATGCTAAATGTACTGTGCTTGGTCGGGCCATCACTAGTTGGCAGTAGTGAGCAAACATCTAACAGGAGCAAAAACGATGCCAGCGCACCGAGTGGTCAATAGATCTACTACTGAAACTTTGAGTTCGGTTCGGTCAGGCTAAGGCCGGGGTGGCCTCTGCTGTACATAGTAGCCGCCTCCATTCCACTCGGTCCATGGCTGTTTGCCTCCAGTTTCGCACTCTGCGTAGGGTCCGCAGATCGTCCTCCACTTGGTCGACCCACCTAGCTCGCTGCGCTCCACGTCTTCTTGTACCGGTCGGATGACTCTCGAGAACCATTTTAGTCGGGTTGCTATCCGACATCCTGATGACGTGACCCGCCCACCGTAGCCTCCCGATTTTCGCGGTATGGACGATGGTTGGTTCTCTTAGCAGTTGATGCAGCTCGTGGTTCATTCGCCTTCTCCAAGTCCCGTCTTCCATCTGCACTCCGCCGTAGATGGTACGCAACACCTTCCGTTCGAAAACTCCAAGGGCGCGTTGGTCCTCTGCACGTAGGGTCCATGTTTCGTGCCCATAGAGGACGACCGGTCTAATCAGCGTTTTGTAGATGGTTAACTTCGTGTTACGGCGAACTTTGTTCGATCGTAGAGTTCTGCGGAGTCCAAAGTAAGCACGATTTCCTGCCACAATGCGCCTCTGAATTTCTCTGCTGGTGTCGTTGTCGGCTCGGCGGTCACCAGTGAGCCCAAGTACACGAATTCTTCAACCGCCTCGATTTCATCACCGTCGATATGAATTCGGGGTGGCGGGCGCGGTGATTCCTCCCTGGAGCCCTTTGCCATCATGTACTTTGTCTTCGAAACATTAATGACTAACCCGATTCGCCTGGCTTCACTCTTTAGTCGGATGTACGTTTCCGCCATCGTCTCAAATTTTCGAGCAATAATATCAATATCATCGGCGAAACCAAGCAGCTGAACGGACTTCGTGAAAATCGTCCCACTCGTGTTTATCCCCGCTCTTCTTATTACACCCTCCAAAGCAATGTTGAACAGCAAGCACGAAAGACCATCACCTTGCCGTAACCCTCTGCGAGATTCGAAGGGACTCGAGAGTGTCCCTGATACTCGAACTACGCACATCACTCGATCCATCGTCGCCTTGATCAACCGTATCAGTTTATCCGGGAATCCGTATTCGTGCATAATCTGCCATAGCTGTTCTCACTGAAACTTTGAACCAACCGTTAAAAAGGTCATCGATGGGAAGTGAGCGGAGTTTGACGTCTGTTTCTCTGTGGTTTTATGATAAGTTATTTTTAAAATTTGGCATAGAATGAATTTTTCATAAAATGTAATCCATGTTGAACTTCTTACAAACCCAACTTCATACGCCAGCGAAATAGTATTTATATCAGTATCCAGCAAAGCACAAAATGTATAATAAAATACAAATACCTAGTAGATTATCGCGGATGCTGGCATCCGTGACATCCGCTTTGTTTGCTGCTTTGTTTTACGGAAAAATATTATTAGGGGAACAGAGCCCAAAATGCCAAGATGGGGTAAAATGGCCCAACTCATAAAATCATTCCTGAATGGGACTTGATCATTGCTGTAGCTGAATGGTGTCAAGATATGTTTGCATTAATCATTCTTCTAGAAGCTAGACCGCCAAACCCACGGAAAATCTTTTGATTTCCCAATGAAAATTGGCAACTTCCGGTTTTTCGTGTTTGCAATTAAGGTTTTTGGATGATTTTATTACCAGCCAAGTGTTTCCAAGGAGATTGAGGCACCCATGGAGGCGCATGGTTGTTGATGTCTACGCTATCCATGTTAGGGGTCATTCAAATATGACGACCATCGTTTGGCGGGGAAAGGGGTGACACTCCATGTATTGAGTATATGAAAAAAACGCGACAGCGGAATGAAAGTGAGTCGAAAATGCCAGAAAACTGATGGACGTAATTTTTGAATGTTTTCATGAAGTGGCATCTTGCCCCATGGCAGGTGGCCTTTTTGCACTACTTCCGTTTTGCGAACCAGTTTTTGAAATCGCTAAAAATTGATGAAAATGCAATAATTCAGTGAGTATTTTTGTCGAAGCATCGAGCAAATATTGTCTAGTTGCTGTTACCACTTTGAAAGCCTAACAAACGAGGCTATATATCATTGAAAACGATGAAAGTTTGAAAAATGGCATATTGCCCCACTTTCCCCTACACATTCTATATATACGTAGGTAACCGAACCAGAAGCGTCAACTTTCACGGGCTTAGCAAGTACAATTGTTCACGGAGCCTTGGCTAGCTATATTTTCCCACTCGATTGGACGCTTTATGTGGATGAGTTCACGTGCCCATATTAGTTTAGTTCTGCTGACCACGGGATACGAGATAGGCGACGACGAGGTGGTTACCCAACAACAAATTGCATATCCCTATCCCAGAACTCAGAGAGGACAAAAAGTGTGACCTAGCTTGCATTGCTGTGTGCAGCACTAGTAGTAGGTAGTAGCAGTACAGAGGACGATACACATCTCAGAATAATTGGCTTCAGGAAAGTAGTGAAAGTATCCCGTCTATGATGGCGATCCAGGTATCCGCTCATATGGGAAAACAACCGTGGAACACGCCACCGCTCCACGCCGCGCCATGTTGAAAAGTGGTGTTGGTGGTTATGTGTGGGCATCAGCGTCTCTGCTGTGCATTTGTAGCGTGAGGACTGTTTCGAATACAAGTAGATATCATTCTTCCTTTAATTTATTTTGTGTAATATAAGTGATTGAAATTTCTGGAAGAAATCCTGAAGGAATCCCTGGAGGAATTCATGGAGAAATCCCTTGAGAAATTCTGGGAGAAATTCCGTGCAGTTATCCCCGAATGAATTCCTCGAGGAATCTCTAGAAGAATTCTAAGAAGAATTCCTGGAGGAATCTCTGAAGCATTTCTGAAGGAATATCTGGAGGAATTCATGGACAAATTCTGGGAGAAATTCCGTGCAGCTATCCCCGAATGAGTTCCTGGAGGAATCTTTAGAAGAATGCTGAGAGGAATTCCTGGAACAATCCTTGAAGCAACTCCTAGAGAAATCGCTGTAGGAAATCCTGGTGGAACTTCTGAACATGTTTCTGGGGGAATCCCAGGAGGAATACCTGGCGGAATCCTAGGAGGAATTCCTGGAAATATCCCTAGAGAATTTCTTGGAGAAATTCCGTACAACTATCCCTGAATGAATTCCTGCAGCAATCTCTAGACGAATTCTGGGAGGAATTCCTGGAGAAATCCTTGAAGCAATTCCTACCGAAATCGATGGAGGAAATCCTGGTGGAACTTCTGGACAAATTCTTGTCGGAATCCCTTTAGAAATTCCTGGAGAAATCGCTAGAGGAATTCTTGGAGGAATCGCTGGAGGAATTTCTTGAGGAATAATTTGAAGAAGGAATAATCCTTGGATAAATTCCTGGAAGAATGCCTGGAGAGATCCCTGGATAAATTCCTAAATGAACTGCTGTTGGAATCTTTAGAGGAACTCCGGGAGGAACCTCTGGATGGATTCCTGGAGCAATCCCTAGATGAATTCCTTGAGAAATCTCTGGAAGAGTACCTGGATGAATCCGTGGAGGAATTCCTAAACGAATTCCTGGAGGAAACCCTGGAGGAATCCCTGCAGGATTCCCAAGAGAAATTCTTAGAGGGCTCCCTGAAATAAAATCCTGGATGAATTCCTGTAGCAAATCCTGGGAAAAATCCTGTAGGAATCCTTGGATGAATTCCTGGAGGATTCTCCAGAGTAAATCTGGGAGGAATCCCTGGAGAAATTTCTGAAGAAACCTCTTGAGGAATTCCTGGAGGAATTCTTAGAGAAATTTCTGAAAAAAAATCTTGGAAAAATTCCTGGGGGAATAGTTGGAAAAAGGCCTGGAGGAATTCATGGAGTAATTCCTGAAGCACTCTCTGGAGAAATCCCAGGCGGAATGCCTGGAGGAGCTTCTGGACAAATTCCTGGTGGAATCTCAGGAGGAATTCCTGGAGAAATCGCTATAGGAATTCTTGGAGGAATTCTGTGAAGCTATCCCTGGAAGAATTTCTTAAGGAATCCCTCAATGAATTCCAGGAGGAATCTGTAGAGGAATTCTGGGAGAAATCTCTGGAGAAGTTTCTGAAGACATTCCTAGAGAAATTTTAAGAGAAATTCCCAGAGGAATTTCTGGAGAAATTTTAGAAGGAATTCTTGGAGGAATTTCTGGAGGAATCATCGGAGGAACTCCTGGAAAAATGTCTGGAAGAATCATAAAAGGAATTCTTGGAGAAATTTCTACAGGAATTCTAAGATGAATTCCTGAAGCAATCTCTTGAGGGAAACTTGCTTGATAAACTCCTGGAGGAAATCCTGGAAACAATCCATGAGGAATCCCTGAATAAATTCTTGAAATAATTTCTGAAGGAATCCATGGAGGATTTCCTGGAGGAATTGCTGAAGGAATTCTTGGAGAATTTTCTGTAGGAATTTCCGAAGGAATTCCTGGCTCAGTTTCTGGATAAATATCTGGAGGGTTTCCTGAAGAAATCCTTGGAATAGTTCCTGGCGGAATTGTTGGTAGAATTCCTAGAGGAGTACCTGGAGAAATTCCTGAATGATATCCTGGAGGAATGCCAGGAGGAATACCTGGAATAATTCCTGGATAAATACCGGGTAAAAATCCTGAGGAAATTTCTGAAGGAATCCCTGGTGGATTTTCTGGAGGATTCCTGAAGAAATCCTTGAAGGGATTCCTAGAGGATCCTCGAAGGAATTATTGGAATGATTCTTAGAGAGACTTCGGGAGAAATTCCTGTGGAAATTTTTGAAGGAATCCCTAGAGGATTTCCTGGAGAAATTTGAGGGGAAATTGCTTTAGTAATTTCTGAAGGAATTCCTGGATCAATTCCTGGAGGAATATCTCAAGCAATTCCTGGGGTAATTCCTCAAGGAATTCTTGAAGGTATTTCTGGAGGTATACCTGATAGAAATCCTAGAGGAGTGGAATCCCTATAGAAGGAATCCCAATAGAAAGCTCTGGAGGAACTCCTGGAGAAATCCCTGGAGGAACTCCTGGAGAAATGCCTGGAGTCATGCCTGTAGGAATTCCTTGAGAAATCTCTAGAGGTATCCCTGGAGGAATCCCTGGAGAAGTCCCCGGATGAATCCCTAGAGAATTTTCATGAAGAATAAATGGAGCACGTTTAGATAAAATCCTTGAATGAATTACTGGAGGAATTCTTGGAGGAATTCGTGAAAGAATCTCTAGAGGAGTTCCTTGGGGTATCTCTAGAGGAATACTTGAAGGAATCTCTGGAGGAATACCTAAAAGTATCTCTTGAGGAATTCCTAGAGGAAATACTAGACGAATCCCTGTAGGAATTATTAGAGGAATCCACGCAGGAATTCCCAGAGGAATCCTGGAAGAACTCCTGGAGGAATTTCTGGAAGAATCCCTGGAAGATTTTTTGGAGTAATCCCAGGAAGAATTCCTGAAAAAAAAAATCCAAGAATCTATTTCTGATGAAATTCTAGGAGGTGTTTCTGAAGAAATCCCACGAGAAAGTACCGAACTTCTTATGAAATTCCTTGTGAAATCCTGAATGAATCCTAAAAAGAGTACGTGAAGGAACTCTGTAGAATCCCTGTAGTAGTTCATAAAGGAATCCCTGAAAAAGTTCCTGAAGAAACCCCAAGAGGATTCTAGTAAAGCAATACCAAGATGAATTCTTAAGAGAATCTCTAAACAGTTCTTGGAGGAAGTCTTGGATCAGTTCCTGAAAGAATTCCAGAGAGAATTCCTGAAGAAATCCCAAGAAGAGTTCTTGGAGGCATTTTTAAAATAATCCTGGAGGTTGTTCCTGAAGGAATCACAGAAGGAATTACTGGATGAATCCTCGAGGAATTTATGAAGAAATCCCATGATGAATTGCGGCAGCAATCCTAACCTAAGAGTAATTCCTTAGGGAATCTCAGGAGAGCTTTCGCGAACGAGAGACCACCGGTTCATTTAAAAGTTTGTCCGACTAAATCGACGTCTCTTACCACAAGGGCTTTCTCGAACGGTCGTTGGCAGAACTCTAAACCCTAAACACATCAAAGCTAATACACAAACGTAAGTATTGAAACAATCACGGAAATTTACGCCAAAAGGGACTAAAACTGAGTAAACCATAACAAGCAAACAATTACAAGTATTTGAAGTGAACTTATTTAAAGTAATTAAAAAAACCAACAAAAAAATAGAAACAAGAACAACAATCGAATTCATTTAAATGTATATTGTTTTTCACAAAATGCTCGTCAAAATGGTTTGTGTGTGTATCTGTGTGTGTGATCATGACCATGACTGACGTACCTGCGCAGGTTTTGTTCGTCAACGGTGCACGCTAAGAAAATGTTACTCCAAAATGAGTGAATCTTACAAAACTGAGCTAAACTGGAACAGCTCAAAAAATGAGTAAATTGTATTTCCAGCGATAGCGCTTGCCTAAGAGTAAAAATCCAACCAATTTAGGCCGTGTAATATTCTTCACATCAGCAAGAATATTATATGACTTAAACTGATGAGATTTTCACACTTGGGCCAGCGCTATCGCTGGAAAAAAATTTATTCATTTTTGAGTTGTCCCACTTTAGCTCCAAAATGAGTGAATTTTCTGACCATGTGGTTCCTCTTGGCCAATCGTCGACGTTAACTCGCTGTCCTGAATGTTCGCCTAAACCTCTCGCAGGTAGGTCGGAAGTACACCTCTTAACTCCGTTTAACTGTTAGGAACTGGCGGCCAAATTCAATTCGCATATGGCCGTAAAAACTATTTTGTTCTTTCGAAAAAACCCTATAAGATACGTTACATGAATCGTCATTAGCTTAGCCTAGACACAAACCTTACATGAAACGGATAATCTCTATTAATGGAAACGGTTCAAACTTAAAGTCAAATTCAACGAATCTAAAGCTACAAATTAATAATAAAGAAAACTATTAATGATTTATAAAAAAAATCGAATTCTAAAATCAAAATCGAAATATTTAAAAAATATAACAACTTAATCTAATATAGTTCAAACTTTATTTTACTTAGAAAGATAAAAAACGACAAAACGTTACAAAATTAAAAGTTTCTCCATACAACGTTGAACCACTCTAGTACAGTACAGTACCCACATGTACAATGCCGATTCGTTTGTTGGCGGCTCGCTAGATGGGCTGTGTGGGCTGTCTTGATGGTTGGATGTTCGCTGTTTGGGGCAAAACCCAACAAAAAAGCACTGTCAATGTCAAAATCGATGTCAAAATGAGTTTGACGTTTGACCGCCGTCGTATCGCACCATCTATATACAGAACGTTTGTTCGAGTATCCCAACTAATAATCGCCAGCCGCAAATAAGCATGCATGCTGAATTGTTGCTTTATAATAGTAATTATAGCTGAACTAAAATTATGCTGTTCACATTACTGTACAAATGCTAATTCAATTAAAAAAAAATGACCAATGTTCAACTTTTCGTATTGGTATTAAAAATGATAATTTAAAACACTTTACAAGCGTTTAATAAGATTTTTATTCGACTCGCTGTAATTCCTTTACAACATAGTTTAACAAGACTTTTTTTCTGCTTCTTGTTAAGTTCTTGCAAAAATAGGACATGTGTCTGTATATTGTGTTTTTCACAAGTCAAATAAGGGTTTTCGTTTCATCATACTTTGACTCAGAGTACATGATGAAAAACACGTGTTTTTTTACCCTTCTTACACCCATAAGAAGGGTAAAAATACCGCTTGAAAAACCGACTTTCGATCCGAGGCCCGCAGGGCCGAGTCTCATATACCAATCAACTCAGCTCGACGAACTGAGCAAATGTGTGTGTGTATGTATGTGTGTGTGTGTATGTATGTGTGTGTGTGTGTGTGTGTGTGTGTGTGTGTGTGTTTTTTTTACTTGGTGATAAAGCCTTTATGCCTTCCCGTCTCGCGTTCGATAAGCATGACCAGTGCTACCGATTTCGTCCATCGCGTGCCAGTTCGTGAGGGACTCAGAACAGAGAAGAGAACTCTGAACCCTACGCCTCTAACCTCCACCAAGGTCTACAGTGCCTGCGTGTGTGTGTGTGTGTGTGTGTGTGTGTGTGTGGGTGTGTGTGTGTGTGTGTGTGTGTGTGTGTGTGTGTGTGTGTGTGTGTGTGTGTGTGTGTGTGTGTGTGTGTGTGTGTGTGTGTGTGTGTGTGTGTGTGTGTGTGTGTGTGTATGTGTGTGTGTAAGTGTGTGTGTGTATGTGTGTGTGTGTGTGTGTGTGTGTGTGTGTGTGTGTGTGTGTGTGTGTGTGTGTGTGTGTGTGTGTGTGTGCGTAAGTTACAAAACAAGTCACGCACGTTTCTCAGCCGTCTGATATCCGATTTGAATTCTCTTAGTTACAAATGAAAGCTACAACATCCTAGTAGAACCCAATTGCATTTTATTACGATCGGACATTTTGGTACCGAGATATTTTTCGAAGAGTATTTTGAAGTAATATAGGTTGCTTTTTGAGAGATTTTTTACATTTAGCATATTGATGAATATCTCAGCCGTATGTCAACCGATTTGAGTTCACTTGGCAGAAAATGAAAGCTACAACATCCTAGTAGAACGTTCTGAAATTTTATCTCGATTGGACATTTGATTACTGAGATATCTTTCGAAGAGTACTTAGGAGTTATACAACTAAACTTTTTGAGATTTTTAACAAAGTGTATCCTACTAGATATTTCAGCCGTGTGTCAATCGATTTCAGTTCTCTTGGCACCAAATGAAAGCTACAACATCCTAGTAGATTACTCAGAAATTTTGTTAGGATTGGACATTTGGTTACAGAGATATCTTTCGAAGAGTACTTAGGATTTATTCAACTAAACTTTTTGAGATTTTTGACCAAGTGTATCATAATAAATATCTCAGCCGTCCGTCAACCGATTTCGGTTCTCCTGGCACCAAATGAAAGCTATAACATCCTAGTAGAACCCTATACAATTTTATTAGGATTGGGCATTTGATTATCGAGATATCATTCAAAGAGTACTTGGGAGTAATACAGGTTAACCTTTTGAGATTTTTGACCAAGTGTATCATAATAAATATCTCAGCCGTCTGTCAACCGATTTGGGTTCTCTTAGCACCAAATGGAAGCTACAGTATCCTTGTAAAAGGCCCTGAAATTTTATTTCGATTGGACATTGTGTTACTGAGATATTTTCCGAATAGTATTTCAAAAATTCCTTTTTACCCTTCTTACACCCATAAGAAGGGTATAAATACCGCTCGAAAAACCGACTTTCGATCCGAGGCCCGCAGGGCCGAGTCTCATATACCAATGAACTCAGCTCGACGAACTGAGCAAATGTCTGTATGTGTGTATGTGAGTGTGTGTGTGTATGTGCGTAACAAAAAAAAGTCACGCACGTTTCTCAGCCGTCTGTCAACCGAGTTCTCTTGGAAGCAAATGAAAGCTAATACATCCTAGTAGAACGATTTTTTGATTTTTTTTTAGTTGGACGTTTGGTTACCGAGATATCTCTCGAAGAGTACTTATGAGTCATTCATCTAAGCTTTTTAAGATTTTTGACCAAGTGTATCATAATAAAAATTTCGACCGTTTGTCAATCGATTTGGGTTCTCTTGGCACCAAATGAAAGCTACAGCATCCTAGTAGATCGCCCAGAAATTTTATTTCGATTGGACATTTGGTTACAGAGATATCTTTCGAAGAGTACTTAGGATTTATACAACTAAACCTTTTGAGATTTTTGACCAAGTGTATCATAATAAATATCTCAGCCGTCCGTCAACCGATTTCGGTTCTCCTGGCACCAAATGAAAGCTACAACATTCTAGTAGAACCCTATACAATTTCATTAGGATTGGACATTTAGTTACCGAGATATCTTTCAAAGAGTACTTGAGAGTAATACAGGTTAACTTTGTGAGAGATTTTTGACCAAGGGTAGCATAATAAATATCTCAGCCGTCTGTCAACCCATTTGGGTTCTCTAAGCATCAAATGAAAGCTACAATATCCTTGTAAAAGGCCCTGAAATTTTATTTCGACTCGACATTTGATAACTGAGATATCTTACGAAGAGTATTTCAATAAATTCCTTTTTTTATTATTATATTCAATTCTTATCTTGCATTATTTTTTGATCAGTCTATGAGAAATTATTTTTTCAATAAATAATACTGACCTCACACAAAGTGTGTACTAGCAGGTTATTGTTTTCAACAAAATTCTAAATAACACATTACAAATACACAGGAATTCTATGAAAACTAACAATATGTTAAATGAAAGCTTTGAATTTAATATTGTGAGAAAAATGCAAGAACCGGACAGCCAAAATAACTAGCTAATGCCAAAAAAACTGATTAACTTAGTAGATATATCATTTTTGTCCTTTCTACACCATAACCATGAATACCAAGTACTTCGGAGCTTATTTAATCGACTGGTTAATATGGAATAATATGGAAGCTATTTTTTAAACATTCCATACAATATTCTAGGAGGTGTCTGGCATTTCTGGTAGTTTAGTCCATGGTCCATGATGCTTTTTTGGAAATCAGTCCACTAGATGCCAAATCCACAATATTTTCTAGAACTTTTGGCCAATTACTTGCCAATTACACAAAATAAATATGTTAAATACAAATAATACAACAATAATTTTTGGGTGTAATAAGGGTTCTGTGCACCATAGGTGGATTAAATCGGGTTTTTTACTGAACAACAGCTGAATTAATCTGTTGTTCAGTCGTTAACCATAATGTTGTGCTAATTCACCACTGCTGAATAGGAGTTGAACTTGGAGTTGAAGTCCGATTATTTTTAAACCACGGGAAGTTTATGTTTTGATTTGAGCGCTGCAATTCATCATCTCTAGGATGGCGCAGATAGGATGGCATGTGGCTGGCAATCGACGGGTCTCGAGTTCGAATCTGGATTTAGGTAAATTTATGTGTAGTTAATTATTTCACAATATTTGTTCTCAGCATTAAGTTCCAATTATAAACTCTCGCGGAAATTGAAATAAATTATATTTTTTTTATTTTCAATCATTTTTGCTAAAGCTGAATAACAGCTTTACTATATAGTTGTAAAACGATTTAACACCAAACAGTTCAGTTGGTACACAACACTATGCTTTATAGTTTCTCCAAATGTGTGTGAACAAAACCCGAACAAAGGTTGTGCCTGAAAATTATCCAAATGTTATTCAGCATCATGCTGAATCAATTCGTCGTAAAGTTGCTTGTAAAATGAGTGATTGTTAGTTGGGATGTGAGTAGTGCGTGACATATTTTTCGTCATTTGCATGTGTCTAGAGCATTTTGATCAGTTATCAGTTGCCCCAACGAACGAACACGGTTCGGTAATCGAGGTGCAAATCGTGCCCCAACCAGCGAATCTAGACTGTACCAGCTAATTTTTTTTTTTTTTTTTTTAAAGACACGGACACGTTCAAAATGCTTCCAGTGAGCTTTTCGCTCTTTGAAGGAAGCACGACACTAGACAACGGACTACCATGCAACGCCCAGTGGCACAGCCGAAAACTTTTCCTGACAGCTGCGGCGGGAATCGAACCCGCGCTCCTCAGCACGATGCGACTAAGAGCTTGGTGACCCTAGCCACACGACCACGGAGCCGCACCGTATATGCTCTGTTCAGATTAAGATTGTCTGAAATAAGTTACTTGTTATTTTCGATACACTTCTCAAAGCCGTGGAATGTTGGACGTGGTGGAACCATCTCACATGCGGAAAACAAATTCATGATCGAGTTATGATAGCTACATTAACAGGAAGGTAAAAACACTGCCCGCCATATGGATGGGCACACAAAAAGTACCGAAGCAACAACGAACCCTAATCTCAGATAATATTTGACGAAGTGCTCTTAGTAGAGAAGCGAACATTATTTTTTTGAGTTGGGTTGTCCTATCAATGAAAAAGAGGAATAAAAAGTTAAACGATAAAGTTTTGCATCACCTAGAATATCTTGAATGATCTCTGAAGATGATGTCTTCTGCAAAGCAAATCCATTTGCACTTCAGAGAAACTTAGTTGAATAAGGAAACATCAAGAAACATAAGGATGTGTAAATATATTAGGTGATGCTATACTTTGGGACATTTCTTCGCAATACTTTTTCTAAATCCATACTTATGACTGGTAGTGTGTATTTCTCGCTGTGCCTGTGCAATATGCATCAGTAGCGGTCCTTTCAGTTGCGGTGTAATTAAACCCTGTGAGGTAGCCTTCTTTTGTCGTGCATGTTGAACATCTCATATTGCCGTCATGTATTCGTTGGGGATTGTGTATATTCATATTCCATTGTACACGTTAGGGTGGTTCGTTTCTTAAAAGTAGTATGTAACTTAAACTGAAATCTGATTTGTGTTTCATCATAAGAGGAGCTTACATAATCCAAAAGCTACATGCACTACATTTTAGATGAAAACATAACTCATGTTCAGTATTGTAATCAGACCTACCCCACATTATCCAAGCTGGTCACGTCAAAGTCGCGAAACGGTGTGCTCGATCGTTGTTCACTTTCCCGCTTCAACAGATGAGAACTAGCGAAGCCGGTCCCAAATTAAACTAGTCGACCGAGAACATTAGAGACAATATTGCACCATCGTCGTCGTCGTCGCCGTTCGTTCGATGCTTGTTCATAGGGCAGCCTGGTGGTGCAGGTACACCCAGACCAGGGTCCTTCTTCACACCCAATGAATGTTAGTCCTGTGCTTTCGAACTGCTGAAGCAAACGCTGGTTGGCTGGTCGAGCAACAATGCCGCCCGATAGACTCCCTATCGCACAGTGTTCGAAATCGATGATTTTACGATCAAAATTAAATAACTTTTTTTAGGTTGGTTCTAGAGGTTTGGCGTGTTCTACAAAGTTTTTCTGCATGTTAAAAGGCGTCTTTTGATGAAATGTAATTAATGATTAATCCCCCTAGAAGTGAGATAAAAAATTTATTTTTTCGAAATATTTTTTTAGAGGTTTGACGTCTTCGGCAAAGTTGTAGCCCATAATAAGAGAGCAAAAATCGTAGAACATGTCAAAGCTCCATCTCTTACGGTTTTTGAGATATGGAGCGTTTTGTGCGAAGTACCCCTAAAACTAGTTTTTTCAGTGTAGCTTCAACAGATAAAATCCTACAGTTTTGTGACCTTCTACAAACTTGTTCAGGACGTCGAATTACACATTTCTTCCGAAGATGTCAAGTCATTATATCTTAAAACAAAAAAGTTATAGGCATATTTATCATATTTTAAGGTGTACTTTCACCTTAAGTAACTATTTCCGGCGCAAAATGGCGCAGATGGCTCAGTCGGTAGTTGAAAGATTAGACTTTTTACTATCACTTGGGGGTGGAAACCCTCGTGGGCAATAGTGGGAAAGGTGGTTTAAATACATGACAAAAACTAATTATTTTGCCTGTAATACAAGCAAAATAAATAAAAAAAATAATAATTAAGAAGCCCACAGTAATTTTTACTGCACTGTGTTCCTTCCGGCAATATTTTACAACGTTTTTGCAAAAAACAGTGAGTTTTTATCACTAAAAATTTAATTATCAGAACAATATATTGTTCCCGAGAGTTATAACTAAAGCTAGTTCTAAATAAAAGTATTGAATTTCTTCAAACTTATGACAACATATCTATGCTCAAATGAATGGAAACCTACTCAATAGTCATAAAACTGAATGGCTACGGTGGTTAGGATATCAAATGCGTTTTGATAAATACCTTCGCAGTTCTTATTAAGGTAGTTGTAATTTTACATTCTTTAATACACATTTTGATGATTTCCTGGTGAAAATAAAGTTAATCTTTTATATCAAATGATCAATTTGATATACAATTTTATTTTCAACCCGATTTTTGTGAAAAGTACTGTTAAAAATATGAAAAGTGCTTCAATTAACTCATGATGCAGACGATGGGACGTACATGTAATTGGTTAACGTCAAGAGATTAAAAATAATGTTTGAAATTAAAAAAAAAACTATCGCGTTATTTCTCGGCGCCCCTGTATTTTATTGATTTATATCTGATATATTTCTATTGCTTCCCAGTTGTAAGTCAAACTCGTGGATTACCGAAAAAGCTGTTAATCTGCTATCGGACGAATCAAAACTTCTCCTGATGTTTTCCGATACTGATTCCGTAGTTGAAAAGTCAAACAACAAATATAAATATAAATACATGAAAAAATAACAAAAAAATCTACTATGTGTTTTGATGTACATCTTGAACTGTTTAGTATTTCCTTCTTCCTATTTCTAGCGCTACTTAACTTGAATATTGCCCCAAAAAACTTCAAACAGGTAAACAAACAGTAACTTTATCAGAAATTGTCTGACCATCTGATAGTAAACAATATGAATTCAAAATCATGAATTAAATATTCTGTTTGGTAAAAACAATGCTCAAAAACGAAACGAATGCAACTTTGGTGTAAAGTGTCGCTAATTTAAGTAAATAAATAAATAAATCATGCTCAAAAATGTTGTAAAATATTGCTAGAAATAACGCAATGCGGCAAAAATTACTGCGGGCTCCTAAACTAAATGATAAATTTTTATTTATTTTTCTTGTATTACAGGCAAAATAATTAGTTTTTGTCATGTATTTAAACCACCTTTCCCACTATTGCCCACGAGGGTTTCCACCCCCAAGTGATAGTAAAAAGTCTAATCTTTCAACTACCGACTGAGCCATCTGCGCCATTTTGCGCCGGAAATAGTTACTTAAGGTGAAAGTACACCTTAAAATATGATAAATATGCCTATAACTTTTTTGTTTTGAGATATAATGACTTGACATCTTCGGAAGAAATGTGTAATTCGACGTCCTGAACAAGTTTGTAGAAGGCCACAAAACTGTAGGATTTTATCTGTTGAAGCTACACTGAAAAAACTAGTTTTAGGGGTACTTCGCACAAAAGGCTCCATATCTCGAAAACCGTAAGAGATGGAGCTTTGACATGTTCTACGATTTTTGTTCTCTTATTATGGACTACAACTTTGCCGAAGACGTCAAACCTCTAAAAAAATATTTCGAAAAAATAATTTTTTTATCTCACTTCTAGGGGGATTAATCATTTATTACATTTTATCAAAAGATACCTTTTAACATGCAGAAAAACTTTGTAGAACACGCCAAACCTTTAGAACCAACCTAAAAAAAGTTATTTAATTTTGATCGTAAAATCATCGATTTCGAACACTGTGTATCGGTTAATTAAGTTCTTTCCCGGGCCAAAACTTGCCCGTCGTCGTCGTCGTCGTCGTCGTCGCTAGCGCCACTGGAAACCGAATCGAGATGGTCGTCTTCTGCCGGTATTTCTCCAATTTGCATAAATTCCAAGTTGGAAATATGAGATGCTAATTTCTTGCCTTCCTTTCTCAAGCAGCTCTCAATGGTGACAACGATGGAAGAGATTTTCTCAGGATTTGTTTTCAATCTTCTGAATTGGATTGAAGTATTTTATTGGATCTTGGAGAATTTCGGACAGGTGGATTAAATTTCTTATATAGGGTGAATTTAAGGAGTGATTCGAGCTTAAGTTTTTTTTGTCTTTATTAACGAGATTTTAGACCGTTGCTTGTTCATCTTGGGACTCACGCTATGGTTTTCTTTTGAAGGAAAAACTCACTTTTTGTGAGTTTGTCGGGAGTGGGATTCGATCCCAAATTTTAGGCGTAATAGTAACGTGCTTCAACCATCTCACCAGAACATTTTATGTTTGTTTGTTCTACTTTGAAGTTTGACCATTTCCTTCATCTATGGCACTGGCATAGTCGTTTACTCCGTTGCTGTAGTTTTCCGTGCCTCTATTGTCCTGGTCATTCAAGTGTTTTTCAAAATGCTGCTTCCACCTTTCAATCACCTGACGTCCGTCCGTCAGGAGAATTCCGGCACTCCTTGTCGAATCATTTGATTCGTCGACCTCGTTCCACGTACTCAATGGTGTTCTCGGATTCGTCGTTGATGGCTGCATTTACTGTATTCCCTCAGTCCTCTAGAGGGGCCATAACGAGCTCATCCTCGTATAGCGAGGCTACCTCGAGATTCTGCGCGTATGTTGAGGTTGTACCATGCCGGTAACGTATATTGTTGAAAAACGATAAGAGTGAAGTGTAACTCTGTCAAAGGCAACAAGTTTTCATGGCCTGTTCGTGAAATCATCGTTGGGAACGATGTAAATGCAAATGTTTCACACCTTTCAGCACGCCACTGCTGTTTGCTTCCGGATATGCATCGATAGATAGGAACATCCTATAAAACATCATATCAATGTGCCAGCATTTCAAAACATTCCGGCGTTTTCTCGCTAACTGGATGCCTTGTCGTTGATGACCCGATTCGCACCTTCATCAAAGGATGTGTATGAACATCATTTCAGAGTCGTATGAAAATTACGTAAGAAAATTCTTACGAGCAAAAAACTTTATTATTATTATTCCGATTTCTTACTTACCAAACGTAAATAGTACGAAATTGAAACAACTTCAAATTTAATCCGTAAATTGCCTTTTTACGTAATTGTTGAACTGGTCCCATCTGCTGCAACCATTGACGTGTGAGAGTTATACCTATGCCTGTTCCCAAGTAGGCAGCAAAAAAAAAGTGGCACTTTCCACTTAACCATCTCACCCGGATGAAGCTATTTTCCGCCATGTTGAGCTCGTTGTAACGTACCGCCCACCATCCTGACTTGACACTTCACCGGAATAGCTACTAGCTTTATCGAGAGCAAACCCCATCGCTGCTGCTGCTGCTGCATTGCTGCTGAAAGTGAGGTGAGAGAGCAAAGGCCGTGTGGTGATGATGAGATTAACATGTTAATAGTGATACCGCGTTTCCATTTTTTTGTGCGCACTCTCATGATGCTGCTTTTCACAGCACAACAAACCATGTCTGCAATGAGGTGTCGATCGTGCCGTGAACTACAAACAACAGCAGAGCAGCAGCGTGACAACATTGTCGACAGCTTTTGTTACTCCGGTGTGAACCCGTTGGACATCCTCTTTCATGTTGGTTGATGTGACTGTAATCGATTCTGGACGGATTCTGGTGAAATTAGCTAGAACAGTGGAGTGATTGTTGTGAGTGCTAATCTGAAATAATCTTTGTTTAATGGCGGACGGGACGGTCGTGGAAATACCCGCCATTGCTCTGTGGCTACTAAGATGGTAATCTCAGATTCTACTTCATATTTTGCAACAAAAACCTATCATTGTGTATGCTCACTTGCAGTGCATATGCTGATTGGTTTTCAGCAGCTTCAGTGCGATAGAACTCGAGATTACCATCTTCAAAATCGCGAGGCAAATTGTTAGAAAGAGAGACAAGATAGGAAAAATAACACGGCGTCCCGTTTCACCTTAAGGTTGTGGAACTAGCTCAACTCTGAAGTAAAAAGGAAACAGCATTACAGCAATGCAATGTTTAGATTGAATGCGTAGTTTTTATTTAGAAATTCAGTTCATTTTATGGTGGATAGTCAACTGAGTTGTTGCGGAGCATGGTAGCGAATTCGACTACTTAAGACCCATTGTCACCCCCACCGACGGTATTACAGTTTTATCATATTAAGGAGTGACCCCAAATTTTTGGTAAATTTATTCAATAACTTTTTGCTAGATTTTTTAGCTAATTACGACGAAAAGCAGTTAAAAGCTAATAGAAAATTCTCGCGTTTTGTATTATCAGGCGTATCTGCAATGATCAATTTCTCTTCATCGATTTTCTCTTCGGATTATTCCGGGGAATACGACCAATATTCTGATGATCTCTCGGTGCCTTTCGGTAAAGGACGACTTGGACTAGCATCTAAAACAACAAAAACAACCGAAAATGGCCTAAATTATTAATCAAAAAGAAAATCGATGAAGAGAAATCGATCATTGTAGATACGCCCGTATGATACTAAGCGCGAGAATTGGTTATACAACCGCTCTCATCTTAAAATTTGATCGACCCTGTGATACCTTGTGTTATAATTTACTTTAAGTGATGAAAATTACTTTGTTGTGTTTTCCATGTTTGTTTACGTCTAGGATCTGTCACATGTATAAATGTTGTTTATTGTTTTCTATAGTGTGAATGATTGAATGTAATAAATAAGTAAGTTTAAATACATTTATTTTTAGATGTAGATTAAGTTTAAATACAAATATTTTTGAGAAAAATTCACCGAAACCACGCTCAAAGTTCATTTGACTTATTATCTTTTCAATGAGACATAGGTTCATGGAATCGGACGTGAACTGGCGAAGTTGTGGGCCTAAAAAAATACATGTTTTTGAGGGGGTGACCACAAGTTTTTCATCGGGAGTGTATGATGAAAAAGAAGATGAAGTCTCCCCTTTTTTAAGTATCCAGCTTTTTACGCTGGCTATAAAATGACGAGGGGTGATTTGATTCTGACATTTCTTGCCGACAGATTTTATGGTTTGATCTAAGTAGGCAATAATTTTCGTTTGTTGATCGAGCTGTCAAGAATTTTCACAGCTTTTGTTTTGAATCTACGGTATCTTTGCATAGAAATGCTCTTGGAAATACGTATATTCCTACTATTTTTATTTCTAACTGCATTTATATATTTTTAGGCACCAGATGATCATCAAGCCATTCGATTCTAATGGAATGGGACCCAGTGCTCTGCTAAACAATAGATAACAAGTGACGAAAAACATAAGTATAAATAAATTACTATCCGTCCAGATCACCCTCCAATATCGTACTAAGAGGGTTTTGCAGGAGCACGCGCGATATTTTTACCGGAGTCACGCTAGAAAACCTTAGCAACATCTACCAGTGTTTTCCTTGAAATACACATTGAAATTCAGCAAGTAATCATCTAAAATTCCATCCAGTATTCTCACAATTTTACCACAGCACCGCATAAAAATTCACCTGAATAAGTTTTAAAATTTTGATCAGATCCCTATCATATTTGTTCCTGAGTTTCGTAACTCAGCTTGTGCCAGAAAATTCCATGCTTTACAGAGTGGGAAGCATAGACGTTATTAAACATATAGGCAAGAATTTTCATTCTTGCCACGAGCCAGGCCGGATCGGAAGAACAACCATTCTTGAAACAGTGAAAACTCGTAATCTCTGCACCATGTTTTGTGATAAAAAAAACATTTATTTCTCCTATATTTTTTCGGAATGTATTGGATCAGAAAATTTTTTGAGAATTTTAGCACATCTTTTGGTGATTCCTTAAGGCAATTGCTTTGCGAATTTCATCGATACTTTTATTCATCCAGGAGATTTCTGGGAAATCCTCCCCATAATCTCCCATCAATAAATCCAGGAGCTCCTCGGGAATTCCTCAAAGAATTCCTCCAGCAATTCTTCGGGAACTCCTACAGCAGTTCCAGGAGAATTCTTCCAGGATGTCCTCACAGATTTTCTCTTCAGGAAGATCTAGGGAATCTCTCCATGGATTCCCCAAGAATAGTTCCAGAAGTTCCACGGAAATTCATTGAGGGGTTCACCAAGAATTTATCCAGTATTCATGAGAGAATTTCTCCAGGGGTTTCCTGGAAATTTATCTGAATGTTCTGAATATTTCTTCATAATATATCCGGAAATTCCCAAAAAGATTTTAACAAAATTTACTTCAGAAGATCCTCGCAATTTCCACCAGGAGTTCCACGAAAATTTCTCCAAAAGTTCCTCGGGAGATTGTCCAAGATACCACCGAGAATATCCTCCAGGAAATTCCTGAAGAATCTATTTGGTAACTCATCCAGCAGTTCCATGGGAATTCTTCAGGTGTCATATGGGATCTCCAGCGCTTTCTCCACACGCAATCACATAGCGGTTGACGACAATGTACCTCTCAATGAAATCATTGAATTCTTGCATTTCAGCCATTGTGATCGACTACTCTTAATAAATCCACCTACAATATAATAGGGGGATTCACTAAACAGATTAAATTGCTGCGTAAGCCATGATTTTCTGCTTATTTGAAATGTTTCAAGATTTTGCGAATGAAATAATCAAAGACTGCCTTGGTGATCGCGACGTTTAATCAGTTTAATCAGTTTACACTGTTTAGTGAATCCCCTTAATAAATGTTAGAGATTAAATTAGAAAATTGATTTTAAATTTGATTTCATGATGGGTAACAATTTATGACGCTCGTTGTCAACAAACAACATTTACACTTTCGCCAAGCATACTTTGACCAAACCATAATAATTATTATAGTGTCGGCAAGAAACGTCAGAAGGGGTGATTCAAAGTTTATGGCAGGCTAGCGTAAAAAGCTGGATTGGCGGATATATAGTTGAAGCAAGAGGAATAAAATTGCAATCATTATGAATAATTGTTTTAGACAAACTTCGTTGTAAGTTTGTTAAAACATCTGAAAATTTAATTGTAGCAACATAATACAAATTAAGTTGCAAAACTTTGAAACCGGTTGCTGTCTATGATCGCCTATGTTTTAAGTTTTGAAAAGCTTAGACTTTCAAGTTTCTAATGGTGAGTTTAGATTTGAAATCAGTGATTGTGAACACATCGAAAATCGTGACATAATGATAAAACTCAAAATGGGGGCCAAACTCAAGATTACTTGTACCGACTTTTCGAACCCTCTAAGCAGAATACCCTCTTCGAATGAGTGTAATCAGTTTCGTACTTTTTAATTCCGCCCTAATTGCTTATTCTGACAGATACGCGTATTTCGACTACTACTTGTAATCTTCCGCAGTGTCAGTTATCAGTGTCAGTAGTGGATAACTGACACTGAGGAAGATTACAAGTGGTAGTCGAAATACGCGTATCTGTTAAAGGATAAGCAATTAGGGCGGAATTAAAAGGTACGAAACTGATTACACTCATTCGAATCAAGATTACTGCCAAATAATCTCAATTTAAAACTAAATATCTATACTTATCAGCCTAGGCAAACGAGGTCCACCAATTCAACCGAATCAAAACTATGTTCATCCTTTTTTATCATATTCTAGTGAATAAGCAAGATCAATGTCAAGTTCCAGACTTGATGTAAATTGTAGCTTGGTTTCATCGTAGCCTGGTTTAGTTCCGAAAAACTAAAACTTTGGAACAGTTTTAGTGCATGAAAAGATCTAACATTTAGAACTTTTTGTCATATGATTAGTTGGGAAATCTGCCGCTAGAAGTGATATCAACGGTTTGAATATAAATTACACTACGGGAACCATATCAGATTGTCAAACAACTGTTACGATATGCGTCAGCTAAAGACCATGATGATTTGGAAGGATACCCGAGCAAAGTCTAACAACAAAATTATAGCAAATCGAAAACTCGATTTGTATTCAGCAGCAAATTGATATCACATTTTGATATCAGTTTGTCTTGACTAAATTTGATTTCAAATTTTCATTTCGTTTTGCTGCCACTTCAAATTATTATAAATATTAAGTTTTGATGTTATTTCAAAACTTCTAGTCAACATTGTAGAATAACTCTAAGAATAGACCATTAGTGCAATTATCTTATTGCATTGAAGTTTTCATATCAATCGAAAAACTGCAATATTTAACGATATTTCCATTTTTTCGTACTGATAGCAAAAACAGTTATCAATTTGTTATCACTGATAGCGGGAATTGTTATCAACATGCTGTTACGGGAAAAATTTTCTGCTCGCATTTTTGATGTTTTAACCGTTAAAACGACCAAAACGACAACAACCCGAGTTATCATAATTTGCAATATCAGAACATCAAAATTTGTTTTCAATTTGCTGTCAGACTTTGCTCGGGTAGTGTCTTCGAAAAACTTGTTGGGTAGGTCAAGCTCTTACAGATGATGAGCTGCAAAGTTCGTTATTCTTCCACTAGGTGGCACCTGTGAGCATGCATATTTTCACACTTACACTATTAGTACACTAATAAGCAACTTGTTTTATTATTTGTTTAGCAAAAACTGAAGCAAAAATGAATGATTACACTACAGTCCATTCGACCGATGGTCATTAGGGCAAATGGTCATTAGGCCGAATGGTCATTAGGCCGAATAATCATCAGGACGAATTGCAATTCAGTAGTTATGAATCTGGAAACAGATCTGTTGCTTTTATCATTTTCAACAAATATTGCCAAAAACTTCTCAAGCAATGAAACTAGAAAGAATAGTCTATATTCAAAAGAAGAAAAAAAATCATTATTTGAATATCAGCAGCTTCCGCGCCAGAAACTACTTTAGCAATGATACTAGAAACAACAACCTATGTTTAAAAGAAAGAAAAATTCATGGGCTAAATATCAGTAAATTCAACATCAATTATGCGCGCCCGAACCCTCCAAATTAACGAATAAGTAACAACATCAATTATACTGTGCTAATGGAGAGAACGTCTGATAAACTGAATTACTTGTAATGCCATATATTACAAAAGCAATGCAAATGTTAAAAAGCAATCTATGCTAAGAATCGGTAAACTATTGTTTTTAAATATAAATAAATTTAACATATTCAGCATGACCATGCTGAGTGAGGCGGGTTCAATTCCCGGTTGGTCTAGGAACTTTTCGCAATGGAAATTTCTTTGACTTCCTTTGCCTCACGATATATTAACCTTACCGCTCAGGCTATGGCCTGGGTGGTCTCTGCTGTACATAGTAGCCGTCTCCATTCCACTCGGTCCATGGCTGTTTGTCTCAACTTCCGCCGCACTCTGCGTAGGGTCCGCTGATCGTCCTCCACTTGATCGACCCACCTAGCTCGCTGCGCACCACGTCTTCTTGTACCGGTCGGATGACTCTCGAGAACCATTTTAGTCGGGTTGCTATCCGACATCCTGATGACGTGGCCCGTGGTTCATTCGCCTTCTCCAAGTCCCGTCTTCCATCTGCACTCCGCCGTTGATGGTACGCAACACTTTTCGTTCGAAAACTCCAAGGGCGCGTTGGTCCTCTGCACGTAGGGTCCATGTTTCGTGCCCATAGAAGTCTAATAAGCGTTTTGTAGATAGTTAACTTCTGTTACGGCGAACTTTATTAGATAGTAGAGTTCTGCGGAGTCTGCCACAATGCGCCTCTGAATTTCACTGTTGGTGTCGTTGTCGGCGATCACCAGTGAGCCTAAGTACACGAATTCTTCAACCGCCTCGATTTCATCACCGTCGATATAAATTCGGAGTGGCGGGCGCATATTCTGCCATAGCTGTTCTCGATCGATTGTATCATACGCCGATTTCAAATCGATGAACAAGTGATGTAGGGCCCATATAGCCGAGGCGGTAAACGCACGGGCATTCAGCATGACCATGCTGAGGGTGACGGGTTCGATTCCCGGTCGGTCCAGGATCTTTTCGTAAAGGAAATTTCCTTGACTTCCTTGGGCATAGAGTATCTTCGTGCCTGCCACACGATATACACATGCAAAATGGTCATTGGCAGAGGAAGCTCTCAGTTAATAACTGTGGAAGTGCTCATAGAACACTAAGCTGAGAAGCGGGCTTTGTCCCAGTGAGGACGTTACGCCAAGAAGAAGAAGAAGAAGAAGAAGAACAAGTGATGTGTGGGTACGTTGTATTCGCGGCATTTCTGCAACATCTGGTTCGTTGTAGCGCGTTCACCCATGAATCCAGCCTGATGTTGCCCCACGAACTCTCTTGCAATCGGTGATAGACGGCGGCATAAAATTTGAGAGAGTATCTTGTAGGCAGCGCCCAGTAGTGTGATCGCGCGGTAGTTCCCGCAATCCAACTTGTCGCCCACGATACCTTCCATCCATTCCTCCGGTAATACTTTCTCCTTCCAAATCTTGGTAATGACCTAGTGTAGTGCTCTCACCAGTGCTTCTCCACTGTATTTTAGAAGCTCGCTTGGAAGTTGATCTGCTCCAGCGGCTTTGTTGTTTTTCAACCGGTCAACCTCCTCCTCAATCTCTTGGAGGTCAAGGGCCGGAAGTCTTTCGTCCTGTGCACATATTCCTAGATCTGTTGTCGTGGTAACTTGCAACGTCGGTACTTGCAACGTCGCCATTAACCCTCCAGCAGTCGCGTCTTTGATTACCTGCAGGGACGCCGCGCTCACGCTGTGTTCCACAAGCGTGCTTTTTTTATGGTGCGTGTACTCAGTACACGACGCGACTGCTCCCGGTTTAAGGCTCTTGCTCGTGATAATATTCCCGTGATTATCTCGGCCACACAATATACACATGTAAAATGGTCATTGGCAGAGGAAGCTTTCAGTTAATATCTGCAATAATTAATGAAAATGCCTAATAAAGTGCTCATAGAACACTAAGCTGAGAAAAAGAATTTGTCTCAGTGGGGACGTAATGGCAAGAAGAAGATCCAATGTCCATTGGGCCTAGTGACCATTCGGCCTAATGACCATTCGGCCTTATGACCTTCGGCCGAATGGACTGACACCTTTTTAATAAGGCTGATAAAAATTTAATTTTGTCTTTTTGTCTCCGCTCCCCCCCCCCTTCCCCTTCAAAAATGTTTGGCCTGATTTTGCATTTTGAGGGGGCAGATAAAAAATATTTATCAAATATCGGGTCTTGCCAAAAATTCTTTAACAAATCCGTTGATTTTTTAAAAATATTTTTCAGATTAAATGCTTCATTTTTTTATCCTCCCCCCCCCCTTCGACCAACCAAAGAGTGGGGGACAAAAAGTGAAATAAATATTTGTAACGGCCTTATATTACAAGCTTTTCTGGAATTCTCGTTTCGAAAATAAGTACGTTGTTTAAAAAAAAAAGAAAAAAAAAACTGAGGTAACACGCATAGTCTTCACAAGCTATGCTTGTTCACATCTAGTAGTTAGGTAATAAATGTAAAAATTCTAGTCAAACACCTCAACAAATGTAGCCTTAAAATAAAACTAAAACCACATGAAAAAGTTTTATATTTGCTGTAATGATGCCAAAATTAAGCTTCAATCACAACAAAAGAAAACCCTTTTGATCCAAATCCTAAATGCTGTTCTCCATTTACGACCCGCATTCCACATAAATATTCATAGTTACCACTTTGTTGCATGCTGAAAACCGCAGCCTGTTTATACCGCTACAGGAAACGATAACAGCAAAACGCTTGTTCTACATGGAAGTATTTGCATTTCACCTTTCCATTGCGTTTCTCGAGCATTTGCGTCATTGTGCGCTCACGTTCAATCCCATTCTACAACATCATCGCTTCAGGCGACGAATGTTGGCATTTAAACTGTTGGCAAGGAGAGTGAATATAGTCTGGCTTCTTGAACCTTTTCTCTATTACCTTTCAAGGGTGACCCTTATAATTAAGAATGCTTTTGTTCTAAAAGTTTTAATTGCCCCTGAAAAAGTAAATCAGCTTACATTAAAGGAAACGGTGCTCGGGCCGAAAATAGCTACCCTTGCCCTACCAAGTTGATGTAGTGCTACTAGGACAATGCTTTGGCAGCTTATGAAATATGGCACTTTTTACCCGCCCGCAACGTAGTTCTTTAAATCATCACAACACCAATTAGGCAGCATTCTCATGTGACATTGTTACTTCACTACTCGCACCTACCCTCACAACAAATGCCCATGTTAGCTGAAATCAGATACGACAAGCGACGGTTGGTCTCTAGGGAGGCCAACAGCCAACAGGTATGTACAATGCACCTCCTAAAGACCAAGCACATTCCGCCCAAGGATGGCGATGGTTGATGACGGTAGGCTCGGAAATGGCAGCCGGTACTTCCGGGCCACGAGGTTTATCTGCATCAGAAGTTGCATGACTGTTGTATGCTTGTATGCACCACTATCGACGTCGTCCGAACTCCACTTGGACTTGGCTGGTTCTGCTTAGTTACACACTGACGTAGCGCTTGGCTTGAGAGGGTATACGGTATGTGCAATATTCACAATATTTTAGCCCAAAAACTTTAACTAAGAGCTTCATCTGCCAATGACTATCTTGCATATATCGTGTGATAGGTACGAAATACTCTATGCCCAATTAAGGTACGAAATACTCTATGTCAATTAAGTTTCCATTACGAATAATTCCTCGACCGACCGGGAATCGAACTCTTACACATGGTCTCGCTGAATAACGGTGCGTTAACCACTTCGACTATATACTTAGGCCCACAAATATTTTAAGGTTTTCAACCAAAACACACTTCAAGAACTAGCTTAGGGGAGACTGGGGAGACTTGATCCCCTTTTCTTAATTTGCCTGTAATTTCAAGAAAAACACAAAGCTTGATCCGTTTTTCGTACAGAATGGAAGGTAAACATCTATTGCAAGTTTATACACAACAGAAGGACTTTAAATTATTGTTAAAGTTTTCAAAACTGTGTTTTTTTATGGAGGCATGTCTTATGATGTATTTTTTACAAATGGGCCACAATTGATCCCCTTTTGAGCACATGGTTAGTTTAAAGGGAAAATAACCCCAGAAGCTTCCTATTCATTTTCATTTCAAGTTTTCTTGTATTTTTGATGAATATGGTGAATTTGAAATTATAATATTTCCTTAAATTGTTAAAGTTATGCTGTATTTTGAAAATGGGGAGACTTGATCCCTCTTTTTATGGTGTGTAATAAAATAATAATTATCTGACATGTTTTATCAATGAATATACTAGAATTCCGAGAAAATAGAGGCTTCCAACATACATACATACATTTATTTGTTCAACATCATTAAGACAAGACATAATCAACAATAGTACGCCACAATACTCGGTTTGTGGCTGCCGCTCTCCATCCTCGGTCGCGCCCAATGCTCGCCAAGTCACGCTCCACCTGGTCCGCCCATCGTGCTCTCTGCGCTCCACGCCTTCTTGTGCCAACCGGATCCGTTGCAAACACCAGCTTTGCAGGGTTGTTGTCCGGCATTCTTGCAACATGCCCTGCCCAACGTATCCTTCCGGCTTTAGCCACCTTCTGGATGCTGGGTTCGCCGTAAAGTGCAGCGAGCTCGTGGTTCATTCTTCTTCGCCACACACCGTTCTCCTGCACACCGCCGAAGATCGTTCTTAGCACGCGTCGCTCGAAAACTCCGAGTGCTTGCAGGTCCTCCTCGAGCATGGTCCATGTCTCGTGCCCGTAGAGGATCACCGGTCTTATCAGCGTTTTGTACATGGTGCATTTGGTGCGTGGGTGAATCTTTTTCGACCGCAGTTTCTTCTGGAGCCCGTAGTAGGCCCGACTTCCGCTGATGATGCGCCTCCGAATTTCTCGGCTCACGTTGTTGTCAGCCGTCAGTAAGGATCCGAGGTAGACGAATTCCTCCACCACCTCGAAAGTATCCCCGTCTATCGTAACATTACTACCCAGACGGATCCGGTCGTTTTCGGTTCCGCCTACCAGCATGTACTTTGTTTTTGAGGCATTCACCACCAGTCCGACCTTTGCTGCTTCGCGTTTCAGGCGGGTGTACAGTTCTGCCACCGTTCCAAATGTTCTAGCGATAATGTCCATGTCGTCCGCAAAGCACACAAATTGATCGGATTTTGTGAAAATCGTTCCCCGGCTGTTGAGCCCGGCTCGTCGCATCACACCTTCCAGCGCGATGTTGAAGAGTAGACATGAGAGTCCGTCACCTTGTCGCAGTCCCCGGCGAGATACGAATGAACTGGATAGTTCACCCGAAACCCTTACGCAGTTTTGCACACCGTCCATCGTTGCTTTAATCAGTCTAGTCAGCTTCCCAGGAAAGCCGTTTTCGTCCATGATTCTCCATAGCTCTGCGCGGTCGATACTATCGTATGCCGCTTTGAAGTCGATGAACAGGTGGTGCGTTGGGACCTGGTATTCACGGCATTTCTGGAGGATTTGCCGTACGGTAAAGATCTGGTCCGTTGTCGACCGGCCGTCGATGAAGCCGGCTTGATAACTTCCCACGAACTCATTTGTTTTAGGTGACAGACGACGGAAGATGATCTGGGATAGCACTTTGTAGGCAGCATTCAAAATAGTGATCGCCCTGAAGTTCTCACATTCCAAATGGTCGCCTTTCTTGTGAATGGGGCAGATTACCCCTTCCTTCCACTCCTCCGGTAGCTGTTCGGTTTCCCAGATCCTGACTATAGACTGTTTCAGAAATTATAAAAACACTAACGATTGACTGCCATTTCAATTACAGCACAATATCCAAAAAAGTTTCTTCAAGCTCTCATAGTAAACATTCTCACGAAGCAAATAATACCAACTTTGTTGATGTTTCTTTTAAAAGTTAGAAGATAGGGCTCAGAAAACCAGATGATTAAAATTTGAAGTTGCACAAAGTGGTCAAACAATATAGCATAGTAGAAAAGAAAAAAATCTCACAAATAAAATATTCATGTTCCAAACACAATGAAAGTTACTGTGTCGGTAAGAAAAGCTATTTTTTGATTGGTTAACATAATATTCACTGAAATATTTGATCAGGAACCTTCATTACGGGCCTTCTCAATGCAAAAAATTTTGTTTTAAATTTCTCAACAACACAGGTAGCGACAAACGTTAAGCAAACGAATGTCTTAATTACTGCTTACTGCATTATTTTTTATGGTATAACAAACTTTGCCATTTGGAGGATCGAATAAGCTGAAAAAATGAATTTATTTCAATAAAATGTGTTCAGAATAGCTAAGAAACTGTGTGGTAGTTCTTATGTTCCGTAAAAAGCCTTAAAAAATAAGAAACTTGATGTCAAAAAAAATGTTGTGGAAATGCCTTCATCGATTTTTCCCAGGTTTTGATTAAGGCATTTCTCAGGCAACTTGTTAAGAAAGCGAATATGATAAAAGTTAGACAATTTTAGGCATTTAGTTATAAATAATGTTGATATCACTAAAAAACACCTTTGTGCAAATTCAAATTCGGAAAATAAAATTAATTGTTTGATAACTCGACTATTCTTCAAAATATTATGACAATTGAAAGGAAATACAAAAATCTAGAGCGCAATATGCTGTATTCTGAAGGAATACGGTAGAAATCATCAAAACGGCTCATTTTGTTGAATAAACAAAGTGTATTTATAATTTCTGAAACAGTCTATATCAGCCGATGCAGACAGGTGGCCAACTTTTCTGGGCCCATCTTGATGAGTTCAGCTGCGATACCATCCTTACCAGCTGCTTTGTTGGTTTTGAGCTGGTGAATGGCATGCTTAACTTCCCTCAGCGTGGGAGTTGGTTCATTTCCGTCCTCCGCTGCACTGGCGTCGTCGTTCCTTCCGTTGCCGTGGGCTCCCGTGCCTACGTTCTCCACGCCGTTCAGGTGCTGATCGAAGTGCTGCTTCCACCTTTCGATCACCTCACGTCCGTCCGTCAAGAGGCCCCCGTCTTTATCCCTGCATATTTCGGCTCGCGGCACGAAGCCGTTGCGGGATGCGTTGAGCTTCTGATAGAACTTCCGTGTTTCTTGGGAACGGCACAGCAGTTCCATTTCTTCACACTCCGCTTCTTCCAGGCGGCGCTTTTTCTCCCGAAAGAGGCGGGTCTGCTGTTTCCGCTTCTGTTTGTAACGTTCCACGTTCTGTCGAGTCCCTTGCTGCAGCATTACCGCCCTCGCTGCGTTCTTCTCCTCCAAAACCGTTCTGCACTCTTCGTCGAACCATTCATTACGTCGATTCCGTTCCACGTACCCGATGGTGCTCTCGGCTGCGTCGTTGATGGCTGCTTTCACTGTACTCCAGCAGTCCTCTAGAGGGGCCTCATCGAGCTCGCCCTCGTCTGGCAACGCGGCTTCGAGATTCTGCGCGTATGCTGAGGCGACATCCGGTTGCTTCAGTCGCTCTAGGTTGTACCGTGGCGGTCGCCGGTACCGTACATTGTTGATGACGGAGAGTTTTGGGCGCAGTTTGACCATCACCAGATAGTGGTCGGAGTCGATGTTGGCGCCACGATAGGTCCTGACGTCGATAATGTCGGAGAAGTGCCGTCCGTCAATCAGAACGTGGTCGATTTGAGATTCCGTCTGCTGTGGTGATCTCCAGGTGTAACGATAAGGGAGGCTGTGTTGGAAAAAGGTGCTACGTATGGCCATATTTTTGGAGGCGGCGAAATCAATGAGTCGTAGGCCGTTTTCGTTCGTCTGCTGGTGGGCGCTGAACTTACCAATCGTCGGTCTGAATTCCTCCTCCTGGCCTACCTGAGCGTTCAAATCTCCTATGATGATCTTGACGTCGTGGCTTGGGCAGCGATCGTACTCGCGTTCGAGCTGCGCGTAAAATGCGTCCTTGTCATCATCAGTACTTCCGGAGTGTGGGCTGTGCACGTTTATTATGCTGAAGTTGAAGAATCGGCCCTTGATCCTCAGCCTGCACATTCTTTCGTCGATCGGCCACCAACCGATCACGCGCCTCTGCATATCACCCATCACGATGAAAGCTGTTCCCAGCTCGCGTGTGTTGCCGCAGCTCTGGTAGATGGTATGATTACCTCTAAACGTTCGCACCATGGATCCTGTCCAACACACCTCCTGCAGCGCTACGATGCCGAACCCGCGGTCCTTCAGTAGATCGGCGAGTATGCGGGTGCTCCCAATGAAGTTGAGAGATCGGCAGTTCCACGTACCGAGTTTCCAATCGCAAGTCCTTTTTGTTCGCTGGGGTCGTTGCCGTTGGTCTCGGTTCGTATTATTCTGTTGCTGATTTTCCGTTACAATGGTTTTTTACGGCTGGCTCGTAGGGCCTGACACCAACCCCCTACTTTCCGGAGGACCATAGTGCACAGTTGAGCTTAGAGTCCTTCTCTGGCACTCGGACGTAGATCAGCCGCCCCTAACATGGGGATCAGACGCTGTTGTGAGCCGCTCCTCCTGGAGAACAGACGCTCAGGTTTGCCGAAGCAAACCCCCCCTTCCCTGTCAGCCTACGACCAAAGGTCCCACCGGGGTTGGTTACCCGATCTTCCCTAAGGTTGCTCATAGTTTCCGGCCGGTACCGCGTGGAGGTAGGGATAGGAGTTGCTGGGCAGAGGCTAGTGGATCACAATGGGATCTGAATTGCGCAGCATACCCAGCCTTTACCGTGCCAGAGGCTTCCAAATAGAATTTTATTTTTCACATGTATAATGTGTGCGTAATCCTCGAGGGATCAAGTCTCCCCATGTCACTGTTGTATATACCAAGCTGCATTAATTAAAATATTTATATAACAGCCTTATTTGAATAAATACGTTTGATAGTACTTTATTTACACTATGTGCTGTAAAATTTTGACACGATTTGGTTCAATTTTTACAAAGTTATTGAGATTTTTCGGAATCGCCTCAAAGATTTCTGAAGGACTGAAAACAAACCATCAGCCATTAAAAATAATGCAATGCACAATCAAAATCAATTGTAACCAAAACATTGTCGTCTGTCAAGATGTAGTTTTGGAAAAATATGCTAGAACAAAACTGTTTTTGATTCCGAGAAAATATGGGAGAACAATGCATTTCAATTCACTTCCATATCAATGAAGGTTTGATTCGCTCTTCAAAATAGATATCTTTGTTTGGGAAAAAACATAGTAACTTAAAGCATTTCAAGTCGAAGTTCAAGTTTTGGTGGGATTTAAACCCACGAAGTGCCACCCTAACTGAGTGACACTCTCGCGTACTACACACTACAAGTGCGAGCGGACTGCAATAGAAAGAACGCAACTCATGTAGAACAATTAATTTACTGCATTTTTCCGATTATACCAAACGGCCAGTATTTGAAAGAAAAATGCGTTTAATTGACAAATTGAGAGATAAACTTGTGGAAAAACTATCATCTGTATTGGTGGGATTTGAACCCACGACTCCGCAGCGCTTGTCCAGCGCTTTAACCAACCAAACCACAGTTAGGGGCATCTGGGGTAATACGCACTGTCGAGGCAAAACGCACCCCCTTTGTTTTTCAGGGATTATCGGTTTTAGAGCTTTGAAACCTTATCAGTCTAATAGAACGTCTTAATAAATGAGCATCTGAAAAATTTTACATATCTGCGTTATGTAATTAGTGAGAAAAATGAATAAAATTGAAAAGCACGATTCTGATGTAATTTTCCCGATCGTTTGTCGAATGATTTGATGGTGAAAACCGACCAAACATCTAATGCTGTTGTGTTTATTCAGTTCATTGAGGGCAATGCTAAGCATAGGAAAAATAACTTAAACAGTAATCTACGTAAATTATATGTTTTAAACTATTTTATTGATTGGGGCAATATGCACTCCATTGGTTGGGGCAAAACGCACCTATAGAAAACAAGCTGTAATAATATATATGAGTGCTCTGTAAGTAATCGCAAACAAAATTGAGCTATTGTTTGTCTTAAAACCTTATAAAACATGCATTTTGTCTAAGAAGTAAAAAGATTTCTAAACTCGACGGTGCATCTTGCCTCAATGTTGTGGTGCATCTTGCCCCTTTGTTTGAGTGCATCCTGCCCCATTGTTGTAGTGCATTTTACCCCGAGCAAGGGTGCATACTGCCCCGCATAAACATACGAAGCCGTAATGTTAGTCTTTACAAAAAAAACGTTATTTTCAAGAGCTGAACTGTATTAAGGCTGAAATTTTGTTTGGTTTCTCTTAGAATGAAAGTATATGCAATGAATGCATGCATTAAACCAATAAATTATTGCTTTTTTCTATGCATTTGGACGCATCTTCCTTAAGTGGTGCGTATTACCCCAGAATCCCCTATGCGTATGGAAAATTATTCAAATTCGTACTACCAGTTTCATTATAGGTATTTATCTATGTTTTCTGATTATCGTGAGTGTTTCTAATGTAAAGATTGTTGATCTTCCGGTACATTTACATTTTCTTCTAATTTACTATTTTTTTCTTGAACATATCACATACCCATCAAAATGATTTCGGCTTCTTCCTAAACCGGCCGTCATCGAATGCGACGACGACAGTAGTATGCAACGGCCGGCCAAAAGTATGTACCTAGGCCGGCGTATAGGTGGGTGGGTGGTTAGACCTAGCTAGTAGTGGCAAAAGCAGCTGTGCCAGCAGCGGAAGCATTAAAACGAAAACAGAGTAAAAGTTAAGCTTATATTTTCCGCCTGAAATGTCGAGAAAACTTCCTCTTGGTCTGGTGGAACTGTGGGACGGTGGAGGCGGCGTGTAGGTAGTAGGTACAGAACAAGTATGGGGTAAGGTAGGACCTTATTGAGCTCATTCTCGACAATCACTTCGTCGGGTTCTCTCAGTTTTGCCCACTCGCCACTTGCTACTGGTGCGGTGTGGGCTCCAGCAATGAGTAACGGTGCAATAGAAGACGACGACGAGTGCTGAAAACAAAAGGTACAAACAGTATTACAACGGCGGCAGTAAAAAGGGTAAAAACCAGCGATGATGTTGGATGGTTTTTCATTTGGTGAACAGTGAAAACGAATGGACATGGCGAGAAAAAATAAGACCTGCCAGAGTGGAAGGATGCAGCGAAAAAAAAAATATACGTCGAACTGCAGGAGCGTGGCCCGCTGAAATGAAAGTTGCATTTAATTTTATAAATGGCATTCTGGAAATGTGCCTGCATAGATGAAAAAGGGGAAAACGAAAACTTTCGCTATTAGCAGTCAACTTGGACGAGCCTGCACGGGAATGATTATGGTGGATAAGGTAATATAGCCGTAAACGGTGTACCCGAAGAGGAATATTTTTAGAAATCAAAAAAGCTATATATTGCGCATTTCTCACCCCACTGGATATCTTTCGCAGTTAGCATAAGTGTGGGCTCGTGGATAAAACTGCCATTTCACATCAAATCGTGTCGGTGTCTTCTGCGCATTTATTCAGCATCTTAAAATATCCTACGAAGCTGGGAGTCAATCACTCTAGCTTATATCTCGACTGAGAAAAGAGATATAAAGATAGCGTCTTCAATAAAACTGATCAAATGTAGAAAAGCCACGTACCGAAAAGAAATCGAGTTAAAAATGTTCGCACGCTTGTAATTTATCCTGGCTATTTTGGTCTACATTCAAATCCTCCCGAGATTCTTTCAGAAATTCGTTCAGGTTTGCTACATATTTTCACGTTATTTCTTCATTGAGTGCTCCCGGGATACTTTCAAGGATTTCTTCCGGAATTTACTTTCGGGATCGTCTCTTTTATTTATTTCGGATTCTGTCAAGAACTTTTTCCAGGATTTGTGCACTTGGAATTCCGTTAGGAACTTCTCCAGGGATTCTTTCATTGATTTTCACTGGATTCCTCAAGGGATTCTTGTCGGAATCCCTTCAAGGATATATTCCTGCATTCCGCCAGTCCCGGAATTTCTTCAATGATTCCTTCCTGGTCCTTTCAAGGATTTTCCAGGGCTTTCTCTCGGGATTATTCCAGTTATTCTCTCAACATCACTTTACTGATTCCTTGGATTTCTTAAGCCTTAAGGGATTTTTTCCGGGCTGGTTTCAGGGATTCATTCCAAAACTACTAATTTAATATTTCGCGGGATTTTTTCGGGATTCTTTTAGGGATTTCTTTCAGAGGTTCCTTCACGGATATTTTTTGGCATGAAGTGTAGAATCTGCTCAGTGTTAAAATACATGATAATAAAAAACAAAAAAAATCTTGGCATTCCATTCTTCGAGGAAATCATTCATTGATTTTTGCCGGGATTTTTTTTAGAGTTATACCTGGGACTCCATCGGGGGTTTCCCCTTGGGACTCCTGCATTGCTTTCTCCTAGGATTCTTTTAGGAGTTTCCCTGGACTTTCTCCCAGGAGTTTTCCGGTGATTTATTCGAGGATTCCTTGAAAGCCTTCCAGCGATTCCTTTATTATTTCCCCAGGGATTCCTTCAAGGGAATTCTTCAGAAATTCCTCCAGTGCATTCTTGAGGGATTCTTTCAGATGAAATTCCAGGGATCCCACGTTACTCCATCAAGGATTTCTCCCGTGATTCCTTAATTGAATTATCCCGGATTTTTTTTACTGTATTTTTCCGGAATTCCTTCAGGGATTCTTCCCGGTATTTTTTCGTTTCCGTGGAAGATTTCCATCATAATTCGTTAAGAAAGGATTCATTGAAAGTTTCTTTGGATGATTCTAGGGATTTTACTTTGGATTTCTTCTAAGATTTTGTATATTTAAATGCCACTGCATACAGTATGAACAGGCTACGAGTTGCGCTAAATTCGTGCATCAGATTTGTTTTCAACATTTTTAGATTTGGAAGAGTCACTCACTATCAGAAATCTTTAATTGGTTGTTCATTTGATAATTTCTATAAATTTAGATCATGTTGCCATATCTTTAAAATACTTAATTCTGGGAATCCAGACTATCTGTCTTCAAAACTGCAGGAATACTAGAACAAGAAGCCTTCTTGTTCCTCCAAACCAGTCTAACTATTATAGTCAGTCGCTGTTTGTGAGAGGTATAGCAAATTGAAACTACTTATTAACAAATCTTAAAACTTCCGTTAATTTATCGAGCTTTAAACGGGACCTACTCTTGGAGTTGAGCTTCACGCCCTGAACAAATGCACAGCAACTTAGAAATAGTTAAGCAATTATTGAACTTAAATTAGTTAAGCAAGGAATGAATTGTTTAAACATACCTGTATTTTTCGCACATCCTACCTAAACGATCCATATTGTAACATTTGAAAAGATTGTTAATCTTACGTTACATGAATTCAATAAAGCAAAAATAAAAAATTAAATTAGATTCCTTAATTGATTTCTCAAGGAATTCTTCCCGACATTTTTCTTCAGTATTTCTATGGGAATGCTCCTGGGTCCTTATTTTGCAAATATTTCTCGTGATTCCTTCTTGTTTATCCCGTTATTCCCTCGGGATTCCTACTTTCAGTTACTCTTTCAGGGATCCTTTCATTCCATCAGAGACTCCTACATAGGACTCCTTTCAGGATTCATATCAAAATTTCGTCTAGGATTTCTTCAGGAATGCCTCCTGAAATTTCTACAAGGTTTTCTTTCTTTATTTTAAAGATCTCTTCCATGAAACTCAAAGAGACTCTTTATGAAGTTCATTCGGAGATTTCTTCAAATTGTTAAGAGATTCCTTCAGATACTTATCCTAAACTTCCTCCATAGATTCATTTTGGGATTACTTCAGAATTTCATCATTGGCTCCACCCTAGGATCTTTCAAATGTTTTTGCTTTAGGGATTTTTCTCATAATTATCCAGAGTTTCACTTAGGGACTCCTTCGGAAATTTCATCTGGAGTATTTAGTAGTACGTGGATTCCCATAGAATAAAGTGGGGCAAAATTTCGAGTGGGGCAAGAGTTTTCTTTTGAAGTTTTTGAGCTCAATTCGAATGATTTCTTTCGGGTGTTAAGGTTGTTCGAAGCCTTTTTGAAAAAAGAGTCTTTCACTCCAAAAATTATGAAAATTGATCAATATTTCGAAAAGTTACGATAAAATGTTGATTTTTGATCAAAAAATTGTAATATACGATGGTCCTTCCAACGCATTGAATGGAATTGTAATGAAATCAAATTTGATATTTTATTTTGGGGGGTAACTAGGTATATTTTGAAGATGCTTTAGCATGTAAAACTTTTTGCAAAAAAGATTTGGAAATCATATTTTACACATAGTGGGGCAAAAGTTTGAATGAATGAAAACCTAAAATTCTGCAAAAAGTCTATATTATCTCTAAAAATGATGGAATTAGTGAGAAAATTCGATCAAAATGACTAATTTTTGGTGAAGTAAATTTAACCCTGATTTGGGTATAATCCAGATCGAACTTTAAAGTGTATTCCAGTTCCAACATCAAATATTAATTGGTTTCAGATATTCCTGTTATCAAAGTGTCAAAATAGTGTGCTACAGTTAGCGAAGTTCCACAAACACTAGATTCGAACTTTTGCCCCACACAGTGGTGGGGCAAGAGTTTGAATAAGACACACACACATACAAAAAGTATTGTAACCTAAAATTAAAAAGACATTTGGTGTAACTTTGCCCAGCAAAGTTTTTTGAAAATATTGAATTTTCAACTAGGGTCGAACTTTTGCCCCACCTTACTCTAAATAATTGCCAGTTGGATCCGATAGTTACAAAAAAAATGATGTTCATGTGAACAATGTTATTTGGTGCTCAGACTTGTACTTTTTAGGGGCTGTCCATTTATTACGTAAGACATTTTTCGCGTTTTTTCGACACCCCCACCCCCCCTTGTAAGATTTGTTGTATGAGAACTCAAATATTTTTGTATGGCCCGTAAGATTTTTCAAACCCCCCTCCCCCCATAAACCCTTACGTAATTAATGGACGGCCCCTTAATGGGCTGATTGAACGGCCGTTCAAATCAACGATTATTTGAAACAGTTATTTCTCAATAACTTACATATTTCGAGAGGAAATCAGTCTTCCATCGACTTAAGACTTGGCTTTAGCTTAGCTTTCTGACTGTACATGTCAATGGTTGCTCCTCCGTGATTGATCGGAACTGCGATCCAAATGAACAAGGGGCTGGGACTCTCTACATATTTTTAAAGTACAATTTAAGTAGCTCATACATTTTTGGATCAATACCAGCTCCAGCCAGTCCTTAGAGTGTGATGGTTGTTGCTACTAGATACCGAGAGCACTCTGCGTCTCCACAACCAGCACATATGGGGTTTTTGTTAATAGCGTAGGATGTCAGATCTGGGAGACACCTTTGGTCGGTGCAGCGATCTATGTATAGGGCAGGGGTTTTCAGATCTTTTGTTTCGTGGTGCACTTTTTCGAATAAAAACGCTGCGCGGTGCACCGGGTAATAAATGTCGAAATTATAGCTTGTGTTAAATTCTGGTCGCTTTTCCTAGTAGCAAATGGCAAATAAAGGGCAAATTTTGTCATTAAAATAGAATGTTTGAATGGCAAAATTTGCTATTAGTTTGTTTGAAATAAGAGTTAAAACAACAAAAATAATGACTGAATTTAAATGGCATAACAACTAAAGAATAACTTGTTTTGCCATTGTAATAGCAAAATAATAGCAAAAAGAATGTCAAAATAAAAACTTATTTTCATATGATGGAATATTAAAGCATTGTCCAGTTAGAATCCGGACGCAGATAATCACTTATATCTCAGAGGTGGAATAACAAACAGAAAAGTTGAAGCCCTCAAAACAAAGATTATTTACTGTAGTTTCATGGAAAAATATCGTTAAAATTATTTTATTTAATTTTTAATTCATTTTCTCATTTTTCCGTGATTACTTCCTTAAAAATCTGCACAATGGTAGTAAATTTTAACATCAACCCCTTCGGCGGATTTGTTTAACAATCAGGTCATCTCTGTAGTGTCCTGAGGCCTTCTACCAATCTGATTAGGATTCCAAAGAAACTTTGCCAAATATTTCTCTTCTTGCGAAATTAAGGGCTATTCAGTGAATTCCAAAGAAGCGAAATTTGAGTGTTTTTTCGTTAATAAATACTATCCAACAGTGATGACACCACTACACATCTCAGACTGTCGTGATAGCTCACCAAATTAGCTCAAACCTTTACAGATCCCTTGTGTGCATTTTTGAAAAGCAGTACGCGATTCTTGAGGTTATCATCTTTGTACACATTTGGTGTCAAAATCGTGATGTGAGAAAACGATGTCCAGAGCTCGAACTTCCTGGCAAATCTTGGAATTCCAAGCAGATTTATCCATGAACATAAACTTCAATCTTCCTTGGGCACTTCCTCATGGCATGGTTAACAACATCTGTGCACATCACACAGAATGATTATGGAGACATTAACATTTTTCGCGACTGTCGTATCTGACCACGCTTAATTTTCAGCGTGTTTGTGCATGATTTTTTTCCTCCATTTGTATTCAATCTGAAATAACTTTTCACTCGTAGCAAGAAAATCGATGAAATTTTCACCTTCAATAGAGGGCTTGTTTATGATCAGACTGCTGTAAAAAAAATATGATTATGATCATTGAGAGCGTCACAATAAATTATCCTTTGCGTCCGGATTCTAACTGGACAATGCTTTATGTTATTGTTTTGATTTTGTGGCAGGATAGTATGATGGTAATATTTGTTATTATTGTGTTATTAACTTTTTAATAACTCGCCAATTACAAGTTTTATAATGATAGCATATTTTATTATTTTTGTGTTATCCTGAGCTATTCATAAAAAACCAAAGAATTGCAAATTTAGATATGATAACAAAATATGTTTTTCTTTAGTTATTGGTTTGTTATTCACCTCTACCCGGGTAGCAGTATGTAAATGCAGGAGACATACATAAAAACGTTTCCCTTTATTCTCTATGCTGCCGAAGGCTGTTTTTGCCGGAGTATTCATGATTTCTGCTAGTTAAAACGTAGGTTTGGAGATCGGAATGAGGGAGCGAGCAATACTTTTTACAGAAAATTGTAAGTGTTTGACAAGTGTTTTGCTGATGAGCCAGCTAATGCAATGTTTGCTGGCTAGTCAGTTAGCAGTACCGATTATTCAGCAAAATGTAATTTTCTGATGCTTATCCAGCAATTCGTTTTGCTGGATGAGAAAATCAAAATTTGGTATGTATAGTTCGATTTTTCTATTTTTTCCCAAAGTTTTTACTGAAATAATGGCGAAATACTTGGAAACTTTTGCGGATTCTGTTTTCCAGAACTTAAGAACTCTACTGACATTTTTTTTCAGAGATGTGTTTCAGGGAACCAGTTGAGCCCAAAATTAATCATTTTTCGTCGGTTATTTCATAAATAATATGCAAATTCTCGGTCTGATCCACGGTAAACAACTTGCGACTGCGAGATCATTGGTAGATATCTTCTTAAAACATAGGCGAAACTGGAGAGATTATACCTGGACTTTTTCAGACTTTTGTAAAGAATTGGTTTTTATTTAAACTTTATTAAATAAAAAAGATGAGGCGGTTTCTCAAAGTTTTGCGGTGCACTTGCCAAGGCTTCGCAGTGCACCAGATGCACCGCGGTGCATGATCTGAAACCCCCTGAGGGGATATAATCAGGTGATAGATTGTGTGTTGATTTCTCTGAAGGAGAAGCGGAAAGCTCGTTTGGTTGCATAACTTGTAGGCATTATATGATAGATTGACACTGTGCTGTGAAAATTGGAGAGAAGGGAAACGGGGTTTTCAATCCGTTTTTGTTCTATCGATATACCCAGATCCTTCTGCATACAAATCAGAAGCAATGGCCACTAGACCACCAAGGCCGTCATCACTTTTCAATCAACTCAAGACAAGGGAAAAAACAAAACTGAAAAATTACCTTACAAGGTTAAACGACGTGTCTTAGAATCACTTTTAGTTTAGTTTTATATTTATTTTTCCTTCTACTAGATTTATCTTGCAAAACTTTCGACTACCACTTGTAATGTTCCTCAGTGTCAGTTATCCACATTAAATTAAACATTAAAAAGTACGAAACTAATGACACTCATTTGTTTAATGTTCCAAATTGGGCTTATTAAACCATAACATAATATCCTAGGATTTCACATATAATTAGACCAGTTCATAATAAGAGCCCTTTTGAGAAGAAACACGATACCAATTTCCACTTTTTTTACTTCTTTTGAAAGAAAACGAAAATGTTACTGTTGCATATAACTCTTAATATTCGCTGTACTTCATTCCCTTTCTATAGGTAATGAAAATGTAAAGCATAATTGCACCTAACCATTAAGTCCTAGTTGGCTACTGCTCGTAATGTGGGCCAAAGCTTTCACTGATACAGGAAGCGGAAGAGATCGTTCCTGTTCAAATCTACGCAAGTCCATTTTAGAAGAACAAAGGATATTTGTTTTGAACAAAGAAGTGATGTAAAGCAACAAATTTTACCTATTTTACTAACAAAAACATCTTAATCAATCAATTAAAGTTTCAAATAGATAGATGTTGCAATTACTTAAGGAACTTTAAGCTAAGGGAATGCAAAATTTAGAAAAAAAAGATGCAAATAAAAGAAGAAGATGAAAAATAAAACCGGGAAGAATAATGAAAATAAAAAGGAGACGATGAAGTTATCATTCTGATATTCTATGCTTGTGTGGTTTCTCAAACAAACGACTCAAATGGATGATGAACAACCTACTAGAGCCGTATTTATGACTACAGTGTAGTCGGTGCAGTTGAGGAACGGTTTGCACGCGAGGTAGAAGATAGCAGATGCTATGAGATAAAAGCTAACTTGCGAGGAGGAAATGGCTAAAAACTTGGTTTTTACGATGGCTTCCGCAACTAGTTCGCTAAAAGTTTATATCGTGCTCCTTATTACTGTGGTATTATTCTGAAAATAGTTTAAAAAAGAAACGCATCTCGAAACGAAGGAAGATGAATCTAAAAAAAAAAACAATAATTAATAAAAGAAAATCATGCATTTGTGCATTACATGTGCGATCTCAATAATTTTCATGTTTTCATGAACTCACATTTGAAAGGTACAATCACTTGCAATCATTGCAAGTACAATATGCTAAACACCTTTAATGTATTGTTAAATCAACACCATCGGAGCACCCCCCTACATCATTATTTTGTGTTCCGCCCAAAGCGGCTTTAATAACGGTAATTTGCAGTGAAAGCACCAATTTAAAAAGAAACCAGTAAGCCAATTATTGTAGATGATGCTTGAACGGCCGCTATGAATAAATCAAACCCGTTTGGGAGGGCGGTGCTATGGACGATACCGGCCGTCGTTAGTGGGCGTATGCAAATTTATTTTTTTATGTGTGGGTTCCGTAAGTAAAAATGGAGAAAATGCTTTCTTTATGGATCGAGTTGAATAATAACAATATTAATAAAAATAACACGTATACTATACATACACATACAGGGGATGGCCAAAATGTTTGGGATAGGTAACTTTTTTTCTCTCACAAAAAAAGTTCAACAAGCTATAACTTTTCATAGAGCGCATCAAAAAATCTCAAATTTTGACTGCTTGTCAACCTATTATGTGTGCATCATTGGTACAAATTTGGGCTCGATTGATTAATATTTCGCAAAGTTAGAACCGTTCGGGTAAAACACTATTTTTCAGACAACTCAATTTTGAGCTGTCATATCTCGGAAACCAGTGAACCGAAATGAATGAAATTTTGAACGCACAATAACAATCTGTAAATGCTTCACAAACTATTAAATCATAGGTACTTTTTAAACGTTGAAAAAAGTAATCATGGATTGACATTTTTTGGATTTTTCTCGAAAAAATGTAATTTTTTTACATCAATGTCAATAAATTTTAGTGTTGATATCCAAAGATTTTCCACTTTTGTTCTCAAGTTATCTATAATCAAATACATTAGAGCCTATTTAGATTGAAGGAAGAACACTTTTAGTAATTTTTGTGTGGTATTGTAAATTTGACTTATTTTCCTCTATATGTGTAAAAATGTCAATCCGGTATAACTTAATTCGCCGTGAGAAAATATTACATTTTCTAACGTCGTATCAATATATTGTTGATAAACGTTAAAAAATTCAATCAATTCGGTTCACTGGTTTCCGAGATATGACAGTTCAAAAATGAGTTGTCTAAATAATAGTGTTTTACCCGAAAGGTTGTAACTTCGCAAAAAATTTATCAATCGTGCCAAAATTTGTACCAATGCATTGCAATGATGCACATATATTAGCTCTCAATATAGCGAACCATTAACCCTTTGTAACCGGACCAAGGGCTGAAAGTCTCTTAAATAAAGCCAAATCAATCAATCAATTGGAACCGGAGGGGTCATATATGACCCCAACATAGAAACGACTGTATAAATTAACACATTCAATAAAACAGAGTATTGTCTTGGGCAAAGTTGTTAAAAATTGAGTCTTCTATTAAAAAAAAATGGGAATATTTGTAATTAAGACTTCACTGACAACCTAGAGCAACCTGAACATCATAAAGTTTGGAGAAACGAATTAATTCACATACAAGTTGTTCTAAAAGCTGAATTTGGAACCTTCATTAAGAGTATCAGAAACTGTTTATATTCTAGGATGTTCTAGGTGCTCTAAACTGACCTGTAGTAAAGTCCTTCAAATCTACAAGAATGATACAAATCGTTTGAAAATTAAGACTGAGATAGCCGTTTCAAAGCAATAACATCCAGTTCCAGTCGAAAAATCAAAAATACCAGAATAACTTTTTGTGTTTTCGCCATAAATAATAGCATTACATAATCTTCTGTAGTCCATGAAGCTCTTGAAATCTACAATGTCATTTATAGACACTATAGGGATATTCTTGGTCAGCCAAACTAGCTGGAGTTCAGAACTTCAGGTCTTCACTCGTAACAGTAGCCATATATGTTATTCTAAGTAACGTTGCATAATCAACGGCGGTTACTGGCCCAACCTGAAGTCTACTTGGTATTATTATAAACCTTTGATACATTCAGGGTCGTCCAAACTTTCCTATAATGAAGTCCTTCAAATCTACAAGAATAACTTTATGTGTTTTCGCCACAAATAATAGCATTGTATATTCTGCTGGGATCCGAGAACCTCTTGAAATCTCAAATGTCATTTAGAGACACTGTAGAGATATTCCAGGTCAGTCAAACTATCTTGGAGTTCAGAACTTCAGGTCTACACTCGTAACAGTAGCCATATCTGATATACTGAGTAACGTTGCATAATCAATCGCGATTACTGGGCGAACCTGAAGTCTACTTCTTCTTCTTCCTTATGGCTTCATGTCCCACCTGGGGCTTGGCCTACCTCTCTTCAACTTAGTGTTCTTTGAGCACTTCCACAGTTATTAATTGAAGGGCTGTCTTTGCCTGCCATTGCATGAGGCAAGTGCAATGACAAATTATGCCCAGGGAGTCCCGACCAGAACGGGAATCGAACCCGCCATCTCCGGATTGGCGATCCATAGCCTTTACACTGTGTCCTGGCTAACAAGCCTAGGCTTAAGCGCCATTGCTCGCTCAATAGTTCGGATGACTTGGGATATCCAGAAAAATTATTCTGCATCATATTCTACCCTTTTTATGCTATTGAGCACCAAAACAACAGAAGTACTTAGAAAACACTCTTTAATAACGCTTGGAAAAATCCGGCTTCAAAGGGTTGAACAGATATTGAGATTGAGTTTCACTGACCACACAAGGAATCAATGAGATAGCTGCGGGGAACAAACATACATCATCAGTGAGTGCGAGTGTTGGTGATCTTTCTATTTTTAGGCGAGATTGGCGACTGCTACGTCAGATTGCATGTCAATGTGGAAAAGGGGAAGGAAAAGTGATGATTCCAATCACTTGACCACGGCAGACCGTTGAGTCCTCTGCTTCTGCAAAAGTTTAATGTTTAGTGTAACTTGCATGAAGTGTTTGGGAAGGCTGTGTGGCACAGGGTTCATGTTGGTGCACGGATGCCGTTTGATAGGCGGAAGGTGGTAGATTACTTTAAAGGTGTGGCACAGTTCGCATATTACATAACTTAAGACTTGTTGTGTTCAGAAATTTACATGACCGAAATTAAGTTTGCAAGACTTATTTTTTTTGTTATGAATCCGTGTCCTGTCAAAATGTGAGCATCAAAAAACAAAAGCTAGATATGCAGCTTTTGTTTTGTGATGCTCACACATGGAATCTGAATACTAACCCTGGATCAAACGAACGATAACAATTCCTAGATGAAATGCCAAGCACAATTGCATTCATTCCATAATACCCGCTTTCCCGTAATGAGATTTTCTGCTTAACCGACTAATTACCTCGATCGTCATCGCCGTCGTCGTTGAGGAAATTAATCACATCATTAAGTTGATGCCTTGGTGGTGGCCGATGAATTATGCCATCTTTGTTAAGTTGCATTCCCATGCACAGTGACGAACCATTGCAATGCAAGATGAAATTACAACCCTTAAACATACCGACCGACCGGCTGCACGTGCACATACCTTCAATTCATGTTGCTTTCCTAGAAGTCATTTATGCGAATGTTTGATGCTGCGTAGCTTGATTGACCATAGGTATCCTTGGGATGTGCCCGCTCGTAACCAATCCATTTGCTGAAGTGTTGTTTACACAGCTCTTATGTGAGTTCACTGCTGAGTGCTGCCGGAACATCCCCCATCGTCATCAACTTCCACCCCACGTAGGTAACAGGGTACGGTCAGGTGGCTTGAACTGTCGACGCTGGCTGGCTGGTCGTAATTACAGTAATCGTGGAAGATTGTGGCCATGTGTTTAGGTTATAATTACCGCAGGTATTCAAAGGGATTTCCTGCCTCGAGGGAGACACCGTGTCGGGACGATAGAGATTGAACAGCATAATCTTTGCGGCTCACCAATGGAGTTTTGCTGCTGTATGCTGTACGCTGATAAAGTGCAGCTGCTCAAGGCAGACTATTGATTGAGCTTTTAGAATACCAGCGGTGGAGTCGCTGAAATACATTCACATAGTTGCTCTGGACAAATAAAGACTTTATTTGGATTTTACCTACTTGATACTTGATGAGTTACAACTCGTAGAGATAAGTCTACGCATCCACTGGTCTTGGCTCCAGGCCAACCGCTTCCAGTCACTCTGAACATTCAGAGTCCATAGGTCCTCCTCAACTGCAAAGAGCCAACGTGTGCGTGTGCGTGGCCTTCCACGAATCTGACAGCCCCTTTTCTGTCTCTCTGCTGAATATGTTTTTATCTTGTCGTTTCTTGCGTATTCGAGCTACATGCCCAGCCCACTGCAGTTTCCCGTATTTCATTCGCTTTCCTCTATCCATCTCTTCATATGTTTGGTACTATTCGCCGCAAGATACCGTCTTCCAGTTTACCGTCGAGTATTGTTAACAGAACTTTACGTTCGAAAACTCTTCAAAAGGGTCTCCAACTACTCGGTCAGAAAATTCACTCATTTTGGAGCTAAAGTGGGACAACTCAAAAATGAGTAAATTTTTTTTCCAGCGATAGCGCTGGCCCAAGTGCGACAATCTCATCAGTTTAAGTTGTATAATATTCTTGCTGATGTGAAGAATATTATACGGCTTAAATTGTTTGGATTTTTGCACTTGGGCCAGCGCTATCGCTGGAAATGCAATTTACTCATTTTTTGAGCTGTTCCAGTTTAGCTCAGTTTTGTGTGAATCTTACTCATTTTAGAGTAACATTTTCTTAGCGTGTAGGTCTCCAATCAACTTCTCTCAACGTTCACAATTCATGGCCGTATAGAGCGGCCGAATCAGAATAGCGTACATCGCGTACATTCTCTTAATTCGCACCGGAAAAGACCCGATTTGTAGCCGTAATCCGTCTTCTCACCTTGGCTGTAGACGTGTGCGCCACCGTCGCCGATGTCCTCGCCAGTCAAAATCACCCGGCGCCTCTGCCCTGCTCATATTTTTCCACGTCGCCGAACAAAACTTCCCACGCCAGATTGATGCACCGATTTGTAGAATCCACCGGGGAGAACACTTTCGGTCGACTTATGAATTAACTCGCTCTTCACTACATGAAATAATATTGCTACTTTATTTCGCACCCGTCTTCAACAAAGCTTCGTCACCAACTAGCCAATTCACACTCTCCCTCCGTCCGTCGTCGCGAAGCTTCGTCGGGTCGCCTCTCGTCCATTCGTATGCTCCTCTCGCTCCCTCAACTGTGGTTCGTACCTATAGGGTTAACCTCCAACGGTTCTCTCTCTTTGTGCGCATAAGGTTGTAAGGGAAGTTGGGGTGCAGAATCTCGCTGACAACTCTACATCCCTTTTCTGCTCTGGAATAAATAAGAGTGATAGAGAACGAAAAAAAAACACAAAAATAAAACCGTAATGAAACGAAAAATGTTACCGTTTTAGTTATAACGTGCTGGCAATTTCCTTTTACGTCTGGGACGTGTTAATTCTGTCTCCCTTTCGTCCACGTTGCCGCTCTGCGACTCTTCCTTTTCCATTGAATGGTCTTCCATTTCAACAAGAGGGTCAGACTGCGATTGCTGTTGTTCTGTTTGATCTCCAGGTAGAGCACGTCGACTGGCTTCAGATGACTTAACATCCCACTTTCTGAGATGTGAAACAGGTCGGCGGTATCGAACTCCTTCGTCGTTGACCACAATTGTATCACTTCCTGTCTTCTTAACAACCTTGAATAGCTCCAACCGGAACTTTGGCTCCAGCTTTCCTGTCTCGTAGTTTTTCAACAATACTGTATCGCCCTCGGCTATCTCTGACTGCTGAGCTCTACGACGATTATCGGAGTAAAGTTTCCCCTTCATTTTCTTTATGGCATCAGCGTCACGCACATCAGCATCACGATTCCAATTAGGTTCGGTCCTTAGGGAAGGAAGAAGATATTTTACCGGCCGTCCTGTCAGCAATTCCAAGGGAGCTTTTCCAGTCATTGTATGGGGCGTCGTATTGTACATGTGAGCATAGTCTTTCACTGCTTTACGCCAATCTGCATTGACTGCTTTGGCAATACGAAGAGCTCGCAGAATTCCTTGGTTTTGCCTTTCCACGAGTCCATTCATCTGTGGCCAGTACGGAATGGTTCGAATCGATCTAACATTCTTTCGTTTACAGTAGCTCAGGAATTCTTCACTGGAAAATGGCGGACCGTTATCGCTGCGAATTGTTTCCGGATACATATGCTCCTGGAACACGGACTCAAGAGCCTCAATGGTCTTGGCAGCCGTGGTGCTCTTCATCTCTACGACTTTCAAGAAGCGACTGTAATAGTCGACGATAACAAGACAGGTAGCACACTCCTTTGCGGAAAAGAAATCAATCGCTATCTCCTGCCATGCTCGATCAGGCATTTCTTTCCGAACCATTGGTTCCGGTGGTCCTTGGTTGCTCACCGCAGCACACCCGGCACATTCCTGAATTCGATCGCCCACATCTCGGTCCATGTAAGGCCACCACACATTTTCACGTAGACTCCGCCGCATACTGACTGCTCCTGGGTGCCCACGATGAGCAATTTCCAATGCTTTCGGACGTAGTTTTGCCGGGAGCACAATTCGGTCATCTCGAACAACGATCCCGTTGATTACTCCAAGTTCCTTGGCGAAGGGTTGATAATGAATAAGATTTTGTGGCCAGAGGCCACTCTGGATTGCTTCGATTACCGCAGTCAACGTTTCATCGCTTCTTGTTTCGCTTTCAATTTCATCTAGGGCGATGGCGCTCAACCCGTCGTCGAGAGCACAGAGATAGTGCTCGGATTCCTCGTCAAACGGAACATCCGACTCAGAGTATGGACACAGCCGTGACAGTACATCTGAGATATTGGTTGAACCTGGGATATGTTGTATGCGGAAGTTATACGGCTGCAGACGAAGTGCCCAACCCTCTGCTCTTGTGCAAGCACGCTTTCCGTCACCGTGTTTACCTCCATAAATGTACTCGAGAGTCTTATGGTCGGTATAAATAGTGAAGCTTGTTCCAAACAAGTATGGGTAGAACTTCTCCACGGCCCATACTACCGCGAGAGCTTCACGTTGCGTTTGAGGATAGACTCTCTCAGCCTTCGTCAACCCCTTCGATGCGAAGCTAATGATGCGTGGCGTACCTAGTCTATCCCTCTGAGTCAGAACGGCGCCCAGGCCTACCGGAGACGCATCCACATATAGGTCGGTTTCATGTTTTGGGTCGAAGAATCCTAATCTTCGAACGGTGTTAGAAAGTTCGTTCCGGAGATCATTGAATGCTTTCTCTTGATCCTCACCGAAAGCAGCTGTCTCTCCTCTCATGTATTGACGCAATGGCTCTGTTCTGGTAGACAAATCCGGGATAAACTGCCCAACAAAGTTAATAAGCCCCAAAAAACTACGGGTTTCCTCTTTCGTTTCTGGTTTCCTGAAGTTCCGAATTGCAGAAATTTTGTCATCTGTTGGGCTTATTCCAGCAGCGCTGACCTTGTAACCCAGGATTTCGAGCTCCTTCACTCCGATTAAGCATTTTTCTTCGTTGAGCATGGCGTTGTTCTTACGTAGGACCGACAATACTTCTTCCAATCTGCGATCATGTTGTTCTTTGGTTTCCCCAGCAACTACTACGTCATCAATGTAGACGATTACACCCTCTATACCGGCTAACATTTCACACATCACACGCTGGAAAATTTCCGGCGCGCAATTGATGCCGAACATCAACCGCTTGTACCTCATCAAGCCCCTGCTAGTCATGAAGGTGGTGATTCCTCGGGATTCCGGGTGAAGTTCTATGTGGTGGAACGCAGATGTTATGTCCAATTTTGGAAAATATGTAGAACCCCTCAGTTTATTCAACAATGTGTCAATCATCGGCAGTGGGTAGTGCTCGCGCTGTATTGCTTGGTTAGGGTACTTCATATTAATGCACAACCTGATGTCGTCCTTCCCCTTTGGTACCACAACCATAGGGGAAATCCACTCCGGTGGGCCGACTGCTGGCTCAATAACATCATTTTGCAGCATTTGCTGGATCCTCAAATCTACTTTCTCCTCCATAGCTGCAGGAATTCTTAAATATGCAACTTTTCTGGGAGGAACACTTTCATCGATGGCCAATTTGACTTGAATGTTCGGGAATTTAGGAAAACTGCCATTCTCCAGATCAATATTATGTACATCAAGCCCGACTTTCAGCACCTTTAGGTCCTCAGCAGTTCGTTTGCTCAACAGCGACCTTTTAGCACCCTTTATAACGAAGAACTCTGCATATGCCTTAAGCTTAACATCGTTTACAGAAATCCACGCTTCAAAAATCATCAACACTTCAAGTGGATCTTGACTAGCATACGCAGTAACACGTCGATCGCAGTGAAACTTCTTTTTGTAAAGTTTCACTTTGTCTGCAACAAGTTTGTTCCAAGCATGTTCGGTTACCGTGTTTATTGCTGCTCCAGAGTCAATCAGGAAGGCGATTGGTGTACTATCGATTTTGCAAGTTATGACACCAGTTCGACTTATATCGTCCTAAATTCAAACAATTAAACAACAAAGTGTGTTTTTTTATTTATTAATCTTCAAATGGTTATAATAGTTCCCTCGGATTCTACGAGCCCTCGTTTCATTGTGAACGTTAAAAAAAAAAATGAAATTTCAATCAAATTGTAATCAACGCTTAAGTACCTTCCACGAATCCTCCGGATTTCCACGAACAGCGCGAACTGGCCCCTCCGAAGAATAGCACTCCTCGCGAATGGTAAAGGGTGATACGGTCAAAATTTGGTCACACAATTTTTTTCATAACTTTAGACTGCGTACACCAAAACAGCTGAATTTTGGACCAGTAATGCTACATTATATGTAGCTTATACCATACAATTTTCATCAAAATCGATTGAGTATTGGTTGATATATAGACAAAACCATCGACCTACCTTTTTAAAATTTTGTACAAAGGCGCTCCATAGTAAATTTTCGGAAATTTAAGGTCAATAAAGCACAATTTTGATTATAGAACTACCAATACTGCTCCGATTTTCATCAAAATTTTACAGTACAGTACTATTATGAAAATACGTTCTTAGTAAAATTTTGAGCCATTTTGTATGAATACTTTCAAAGTTGTAGCAGTTTGAATATGAAAAAAACTGACCGGGTGCCACTTAAGCAAATATAACTTTGTAACGGCTGGATCAAATTGAATGAAATTTTTACACAACATTTTGATATGCATACTACACATACAGAAAAATTTTCATTGAAATCGGTTAAGTATCTCTGGCTCTATAAATAAAACAGTAAAAATGTATGAATCCTCTTTGCACAAAATTTTAAAATTGCGGATCTCAGGGTTCAACAATATCTCCGCAAATACTAGACCGATTTTGATGAAAATTTTATGGTACAAGCTACATATAATGTACCATTACTGATCCAAAAATCAGCTGTTTTGGTGTACGAAATCTAAAGTTATGAAAAAAATTGTGTGACCAAAATTTGACTTGACTCGACAAAATTTGACAAAATTTGACCACCTAAACAAATATAACTTTGTAACGGCTGAATCAAACTGAATGAAATTTTTACATAACATTTTGATATGTATACTTTACACACAGAAAAATTTTCATTGAAATTGGTTCAGTATTTCTGGCTCTATAAAAAAAAAGAGTAAAAATGTGTTCTTATTTTTTAATCCACTTTGTACAAAATTTTAAAATTGCAGTTTTTAGGATTCACAATATCTCCGCAAATACTAAACCGATTTTGATGAAAATTTTATGGTATAAGCTACACATAATGTAGCATTACTGGTTCAAAAATCAGCTGTTTTGGTGTACGCAATCTAAAGTTATGAAAAAAATTGAGTGACTAAATTTTGACCGTATCACCCTTTATTAGCTTCAGAATGACGTTTCCATGGCCGAGGTTTGAATGGTCCACTTCGTTGAGCTTGGCCGGATGCTGAACACTTTCTTGAAAAGTGCCCCCTCACCCCGCAGTTGTTGCAGCGGGCATTACGTGCATAACAATCACGAGAATCCTTACGATGCTTCCATAATCCACATCGTTCGCATTCGATATTCGTACGCCTGTTCTTCATGGTCGAATCGCCACCGTATAACTTAGCGGATCCGCCTGAACTTTTTTCCTGCTTCACATAAGAAATGGTCGATACTCCATGCTCAGCACCAAAGTTGTTCTGCTTTCCTTTTTGCTTCGCCAGTATTTCCCGGTTGATCGCGTAATTTGTGAGCTCGTCAAGGTTCATCATGTTTTCGAGACCTTTATCTCGAACACGCTCATCCTTTGCGCCCATGGTTACCTGTTGCAAGATCTCCCTTTCTTCACGATCTTGAAAATCACAGCGGGCTGCCTGTGTTCGCAGTTTTAGGATAAAGTGGTTGAATGTCTCGTCTGCCGTTTGCTTGAGCGAACGAAAAACCTCCAATTCGACGCGTTCGTTTCGCTTCCCGATGAAGAAGCCGCTTAATCGCTTGACGGCATTGTCGTACTCAGGTATTTCTTTTGGCAACCGTGGAATCTTTACAGGTTCAGGATAGATCTCACTTGCCACCGGCCTCAGGTTATAGTAAATTCGCTGGAGACCCCGTCCTCCCCGAGCGAGCATGAAAACTAGTTTGTCATGCTGAGACTCGATGTTCTTTAATTCCAGGACAAGCTCAAAAGCTCTCAACCACTCCTCCCACTCTCGGCGCAAATCGGACGGATCAACTGAGTCGTTAAATGCTTCAAACGACCACTGTTTATCGGAATCCATCTGTAACATAATGGATAAGTTCCATAAAAATTACATTATTTCCAATGCATACTGACTGGTTAAAATAAAATAAATCAGTTCAGATTGCATTTTGTTTTTTTTTTCAACGTTAGCATCGTGCGATTCATATTACCATAAAATCATTTTCCCATATTTTCTTGGCAATAAAATAAACATTACTCAGTAAACATTTCTCCTTCTACCCTGGTATGTGCCTGAATATTCCATATGTGTTGCTGCACTGTAATAATCAGTAAGAGTCGCTCCCTTCTCCCTTGGTACTTCGGCTTCAACCGGACTTACCTTTTTGTTTTTGTGCGCTATGAAATCAGTTAGGCTCACACTTATCCCCACTCGGCACTACGATTTCAATCGGGCTTGCCTTTTTGTATTGGTGCGCTATGACGATTAGTCAGACTCGCTCTCTTCTACTCGGCACTACGGCTTCAACCGGACTTGCCTTTTGTATTGGTGCGCTATGACAACAGTCAGACTCGCTCTTTTCCCCACTCGGCACTACGATTTCTATCGGACTTGCCTTTTGTATTGGTGCGCTATGACGCTTAGTCAGACTCGCTCTCTTCCACTCGGCACTACGGCTTCAACCGGACTTGCCTTTTGTATTGGTGCGCTATGACAACAGTCAGACTCGCTCTTTTCCCCACTCGGCACTACGATTTCGATCGGACTTGCCTTTTGTATTGGTGCGCTACGACGATAGTCAGACTCGCTCTCTTCCATTCGGCACTACGGCTTCACCCGGACTTGCCTTTTGTATTGGTGCGCTATGACAACAGTCAGACTCGCTCTCTTCCACTCGGCACTACGGCTTCAACCGGACTTGCCATTATGTTGGTGTCGGGATTGGTGTGTTTTGTACTATACGATTTCGTTCTCACTCTTTCCCCATAATTGAAGTAAACAAAAACTACGGTTCAGTGGTTCAGTTTTCAAGAAAAGACAAGTAGTAATTATTTTCTTTTGTGCGTATTTTATGTGCTATGCATCATTGATAATATTATAGTGATTATATTTTGCCAAAATTGAAAACATCTGTTTACAATTCGTTACAATATTGACAACCTACGGATGAAAAATCCGCAAAATTTACACACATCCACTACAGAAAAATATTTCAACCAAGCCATGAATGAACCCTTTGCATTGTAAATATGACATAAACATGAAATTCAGACCCATTATACGAAATCACTGAAAAGGGTCAACACTAGTATATGTCTGTTATATTTTCAACTTTTTTTTTTGCATTTTCTAGTTTGGACCACTGTGCGACTGCCTGTCTAACCCGAGTATGGGTGAGGTGCACAAGCAAACTCTCACCCATACATCCAAATGAACCCAAGAGAAATCTGCCATTTTGTATAAAACACCATTTTCATTCAGGAATTCACATGTTTTCGAAATTGTCGCACCTTCTCGTCGAACCACTAGTATGACAACAATACAATCCTCCACATTACGGATAGTCAAATAAAACACAATTTTCAATCACGGATAATGTAATTAAACACGCGCTCTTGCACCTTTCACCCCCCTCTCAGCAGCGTCGGCCGGGCGACCGGTAAATATTAGCAAGTCAGCGCAAAAAGGCACAAACTAGTCAAGCAATCTCGTCATTTAATCGCAAAGCAATCGACAAAAAAATCACTGGACTCACCTTATTTCGAACCGGCTGCGCCAATTGTAGAATCCACCGGGGAGAACACTTTCGGACGACTTATGAATTAACTCGCTCTTCACTACATGAAATAATATTGCTACTTTATTTCGCACCCGTCTTCAACAAAGCTTCGTCACCAACTAGCCAATTCACACGCTCCCTCCGTCCGTCGTCGCGAAGCTTCGTCGGGTCGCCTCTCGTCCATTCGTATGCTCCTCTCGCTCCCTCAACTGTGGTTCGTACCTATAGGGTTAACCTCCAACGGTTCTCTCTCTTTGTGCGCATAAGGTTGTAAGGGAAGTTGGGGTGCAGAATCTCGCTGACAACTCTACACGATTGATCTCATTTTTTTCATTTTTTGACATTCATAGTACCTTGAATGAATAAATAAAACATTTCAAAACTAGCAAAATAGCGATTTTGTTTGTAAATGAAATGTTTTAAGTAAACGGTTTTATCAGAAAAGTTGTCTGTTTTGTTAAACTTGTCATCTTTTCAAAGAGCATAGTTGTCTAAATATTGAAATTTCAAAATTATTCCAAAATCAGAATTTTCAGATTTTTCTCGGAATTAGAGATTTGCGATCACTTTTAAAGTCCTGCATGAAATAGTTTCTTGCATTTCAAGCTATTAGAAGTGTCCAGTTTGAAACTTTAAGTTAAATATGAATCAATATGAACTTTATTATGTCCAGTGCTGTATTTCCGTTTGTATTCATATTGACATCTTTACAATTAGCTCGGTTTCGGTTTAACTCCCGTTAGTCTTAAACAATATGAAATTTACTGAAATTCAAATATTTTGCGATGTAATCAACGAATTCATCAATCTTTTTGTATAAATTGAAAGCTGAATACAGTATGTTTCGATCATCATATATATATAAAAGCCCAGAGTTGCCTGTTCTTCCGTCACGCTTTGAAATGTTAAATTGAAATGTTTCACACAATACGACAGCTATACAATTCATTGCATTGGTGCATTGTCACATTGATGCATCGCTTAATTGTTACCTTGATGTTTGGGAAACCATGCATTGATGCATTGCTGAATCGTTGCGTCGTTTCATTGGTTGCATTTGTAAAGCAATGTTTTGCTGCATCAATTCTGTAGAATGTTCTAGAAGTTTCTTTCATTCCATGAATAAGAGCCCTACAACAGTCGTTTATGAACCAAGACTGGTTACATAGTATACCTTCTGGCGCTTCTCACCGAGATGCCCAATGCTGAGTGAAATGTTTCATACATGAATTGATTCAAAAGCTTCCACAGAAATTTCCCTTCCAAAAAATTCTAGGATCTTCTTGATTCGATAAAAAACTAATATAATTAGAAAATTCTTAAAATTAAACACACAATCTTTATCTTTAAAGAAAGAATTATTTTCGAAACGTGGCTAGCCACGTTGGGGCTGCTAGTCTGAATATATTTTTGCATCAAATTAGTGGGATTCGAGATAATGGTGACTATTAGACTGGCCCAAATACAAAAATGTCAAAAAATTCCACGGGGAACCCTCTCGAATCGTGGCTTTGGATGAGAAGAACAATCTGTAAAAGATTCAGCTCAATCGGTTGAAAACTGAGCTGGCGCAAATGAGTTGAAGGTTTGTATGGGAAGTTCGAAATTGGATGACCTACAGTCTCTCATTCAGCATGCCGGTTTGGCGAGTTCGATTTGGCTCAGAATTGAAAGAATGGTAGTTGATACCCCAAAGAACAACTTTGTAGAAGATCATATCATGATAAAACTTAATTTAGTTGCGGTTTCGGCCAAAGAAAGCAGGAATTGAAAAGCAAGAAGGCCAAGAAAAGCAGTGAATTTTGAAAACTTTTTTTCGCGTCATACAAATGGTGGCCGGTCTAGATTATATAGGCCAATTACCCCTGAAATTGAGCAAAATTTCCTAAAAATAATGAAGATTTGTATTTTTTCAGTAAGAAAAAATCAATTAAAAAAATCTTTCTCTCAAAGCACATGATGTTAGCCAGTTACAGTAAAAATTTGAAATACGGAAATAGAGAAGTATGAAGGGAGGAATTTTGCTTAAAAATAGAACAAAAATCGATTTCAAATCAACAGCCTTGTATGGAAAGTCGAAAAAATTTCCACTCTACATTGATTTGGGATTTTTTGACTGGAACTGGAAGTAACAAATTGTAACAAGGACAAGGACGATAGACAATGTAAGACAAACTAGACTAGACTTACTAATTTATAACTAATGATTATTTTGTACAAATACAGTTTTCCCTTGCAAAAGGCCAAAACCCATGGCCGAAACGTCGGGTAGAATAAAATAAATCGTTATAAATTAAGACTGAGATAGCCGTTTCTACGCAATTTCCACTCTACTGTAATTTTATACGGTGTTTGGTAAAGTTAGGCTTGAAATAATTTATCCAGGAAACCTTCCATGCTTAAGAATTCTCCCTATGAATTATTTCAGAAATTTCTTGGAAGATTCTTTCAGAAAACTATCCATGGATTTCAGACATTCTCACGGCGATTTTTTTTTTCTCTAGAAATACATACATTTATCCAGCGATTTCTTCAAAAAATTTTCCAAACATGTTTTTCAGAGATGCCTAAAGGTAATTTACCGGCGGCTCATTGAAAAAAATCTGCCAAGTTCCCTTTAAAAAATCTTCCAGAGATTTCTTTATGCAATCCTCCAGAGATTCCTCCAATAATTTTTCAAATAAAATTTTGATGAGAATCTTCCTTTATTTTTTTGGATCTATTGATAAGATGTCAGCAAAATTTGTTTTCATTTAAAAGAAAAAAAAAAGACGCGGATACCGCTTTCAGCCAGAGGCTGTACAGACTGAAAAAAACTTAACACTAGACAAGGGACACACGGAGCATGCACCAGTGGATACGGAGAAGAAACTATCCTCACGAAAAGTTTCATCGCCCGGAGTAGGAATCGAAACCTTACCCCATAACATGGTGCGATTAGAAGCTTGGTGACCCTAACCGCACGGCTACGAGGCTTAACAATTATATGTATGAAATTTATGTATGAAAAACTCACCCAGGAAATCTTCAATATATTTATCCAAGCTGGAATCCTCCAGAGATGCCTGCAGAAATTCATACAGAGATTCCTTCAGAAGTTCCTACTTGGGTGTATTAATGTATTTTCTTAGAAATTCTTCCAGGATTTCTTCCCAATATGCCTTTGTATTATATATTTATTTTTCTACTACAGAAATTCTATTGGAAATTTATCATGTGATTTTTTTTATTATACTTAAAAGAAGTTAAAGTGTTTCTCTAGGCATTCTTACAGCATTTTCTTAAAAAAAAACTTTTACGACCTTCTCCGAGTATTCTTTCAGAAAATTCATGAATTTTGATCATTTTTTTTATCTGTATTCTTCATTACACCAACAAAGCTAGCCATGACAATGTTTGACAATTCACAGGTCGTTTTGACAGACCACACACATGCACGAAAAAGACGGATAACATATTCTACTTTATCGATCTTGTTGCCGTCCTTTGCATGCTCATGTTACATCTGTCAAAATGACGTGAGAATTGTCAGTCATTTTGAGGTTAGGTTCGTTGGTGTAATGAAGAATTAACGAGATTTTTAGCCCTAGGCTAGTTCATCTCGGGACCCACACTTTACTTCCCTTCTGAAGGAAGAACTCACACTTTGCGAGTTTGTCGGGAATGGGATTCGATCCCAGGTCCTCGGCGTGATAATCAAGTGTTCTAACCATCACACCAGGTCCGCTCCGATTTTTGATCATGGAAACCTCCTTATAATTTCCTGAATCAATTTCACCAAGGGTGTTGTGACGATCTTTGTAAAACTGGCAACGCTGTTTTTTTTCTGGCAACTCTGATCGGTAAAAGAAACTAATTGTGAAAAGTTGAATTGTTATTATAATTCTTATTATTTGTAAATAGGTTTAAGCTAAATAAACTGAATTTCAGCATTGAAGCTTCTACGAAGTTAAAAGCTGCTTTCAATTATTGGTTGTACGCGCTAAAGGAAAACCGTCTCAACTAAGCGGTTTTTTTAATGTATTTCATCAGGAACTCTTTCCAGAATATCTTCAAAAAAAAAAAAAAAATTAAAAAAAAAATGCTTTTTTTCAAAAAAATCTTCAGCGATTCTTACGGAAATTTCGCAAGGGCTTCTCTAGGAATCCCTTTTGATTTTTTCAGGGGATTCTGAATAATTTTGTAGAAGGAATCATTGTGATACTGATCTTGCGTTCCCTTTAGACATATCTCCTATGATTTTTTTTAGATTCCTCCAGGAATTCTCTCTCAAATGGCTTCACGGATTTTACAAAAGTACTTCATAAAATTACAAAAAATGCAGAATTTTGTTAAGGATTCCCTGAAAGAATTTCTTGAGTTTTTCCTGGTAATACGTCTGGAGATTTCAAGAATTTTTCTTGAAAATGTCCTGACGGAACTCCTGAACAAAATTCTCTAAAGCGATTTCTTAAGTAACATTTGGTGGAGTTTCTGCAGGAATTTCTTGGGAATACCTGAAGGAACTCGTTAGATGGCTCTTAAGAAATTCCTAGAAGAATTTTGTAAGGAAAAACATCTAAAGTAATCTTTGGAAAAGTTTCTGGAAGAACCTCTGGAGTATACTGAAGTATACCTGGAGGAACACCTTGGAATAGGAGAAACTCCTAGAGGAATTTTATGAGAAGCTTTTGGAAGAATTAAATTAAATAAAAATTCATAATTTCTAAAAAAAAAATCGCCGAGGGGATTTCTAAAAGACACTAATGAAGAATTTCTGAAGCTGAAACGGAAAATTTTTTGGACAAACCCTTGACATAATTTCTCTAGGAATTCGAGCAGCAACTGCGGATAAAGGTATTGGAAGAGTTCTTGAATAAGTCCACAAACACATTTCTGAAGGGATTCTTGGAGAATGCTGTAAGCAAACCTCGAAGAACTACTGGAAGAAATTTGAAAATAATTTCTTGCAAAATTTCTGGAGGTAAAAGTGGACAAACATATCTTAAACTTTTACTTAACAAATCGTCAGAGGAATTTTTGGAGGAAATCCGGCAGAAATTTGAAATAAATGCGGAAGAATTTTTGAATGAACCACTTAAATATATATCTAAAGAAATTCTTCACGAATAACTAGAAATCTGGAGAATGCTCTGCAGTCATTTCACAAAGAATTTCTAGAGGTATTTCTGAAGATACGCCAAGAAATTATTCCAGAAGTGATTTCTGAAAGAATACCTGTAAGAATCTCTGGATCCCCGGGAAAAAAGTCTGAAAGAATCCCTGAAGAGAAATCCCAATTAAACTTAACTGTGCAATCCCTGGAGGAACTTCTGAGAAACCGTCCCCGTACAAGAACGTCTTACTTACCTTATCTTTACCGATCAGACTAAGGTCTAGGTGTCCTCTGCTGTACATAGGAGACGTCTCCATTCTGCTCGGTCCATGGCTACGTGTCTTCAGTTCCGCACTCTGCGAAGGGTCCGCAGATCGTCCTCCACGTCTCCTTGTACCGATCGGATGTCTCTCGAGAATTATTTTAGTCGGGTTGCTATTCGACATTTTGATGACGTACCCCGCCCACCGTCGCATCCCGATTTGCGCGTTGTGGACGATGGCTGGTTCTCTCAGCAGCTCATGCAGTTCGTGGGTCATTCGCCTTCTGCAAGTCCCACCTTCCATTTGCTCTCCGCCGTAGTTGGTACGCAAAACCTTCCGTTCGAAAACTCCAAGGGCGCGTTGGTCCTCTGTACGTAGGGTCCATGCTTGGAGGACTACCGGTCTAATCAGCGTTGTGTAGATAGTTACCTTCGTGTTACGACGAACTTTATACGATCGTAGAGTTCTACGGAGTCCAATGTAAGCTCGATTTCCTACCACAATGCATATCTGAATTCTTCTACTGGTGTCGTTTTCGGCGGTCACCAGTGAGCCCAAGTACACTAATTCATTCACCAATTCAAAATCGATGAACAAGTGATGTATGGGCACGTTGTATTCGCGACATTTCTGCTACACCTGGCAGATGGCGAACATCTGGGACTTGGTGGGAGTCAGTGATTATATCCCGATACACCTACTAAACAGATGTAACAACCTCCCGACAATTATCGCACAAACCCTTTTACGTTCCGGTACCACACAACCGGTGATGAACGACTGCGCAGCGTCTCTGCGGGGGAGGTGTGAATATGTAGTTTATCGTCGTACAGAATGTGCTTTAGTACTCTCAGCCCGGATACCCTGGGAGGAAATTATGATTAACTTTGTGTGTTGAGGTTGGTCGTGTTTCGAAATAATGGAGAGCGATTGAATTGGAATCAAGCACCACTTGACAGATCTGTTCAGATCTGAATAACTTCAGGCAATCAAACAAATTGGATTAATCAGCTACATGCCAGTCGTATTTGATTTTATTTTTTTTTTCACCTTTATGATGTCCTTCTCGATTGATCTTCGTTTGATCGGTCATTTTAAGGAGTATATCTTTATCTGTTCACCTTACATATATCCCAGGCAATGAATGGCTTTTATGTTACACAGGCAGCATGACGTGATGAAAGCAAATGTAGGAACGTAATGTGCTAGGATATTTGTTCAAGATCCAGGAACTTTATACTGTGCTGTTCGATAAAGCGTTAATTAACATGTCATGCAGATGTTCATTTGACTACAAAGGCTGGCTTTACTGGACCAGCTTGACTGGCTATTATATTAAATACCATTTTGAAAGAGAGCACTAATAGGATCAAAGAAATTTCCTTGATGCTTTTGAATAGGTACTTTCGATTAATTGGTTGAACTTTAAAGCTCTGAAACAATGTGGAATTATAGATGTTTATTTGAGCTAACGTATTGACAGGTAGGGCATGTACGAGAATAGCTGTTTGATGGGATCACTAGTGAAAACTATATAGAATAGCTAATTAAAATCCTCTCTGCTTAATGAACATCAATCAAAATTCTGACTTACTAAGCAGATATCGTTGTATATTATAGATCTGTTCATGTTAATTTTTAAATCGTTCATTGTCATAAATCAAGCACAGAGAATTCACCTACTTCAGTATGAAAACATGCTTTAAAATGTGGTCATAACATTGTTTACAATTACATATAGTCTATAACACTTGTGTGACGCGGCCACCACTGCGTGAAACATCGGTACAAATTGATCCAATCTATTCTCCCGGCTGCTGCAACTCGTTCAATCCTAGCAGCTAACTTTGCACCCCACTGCCATAAGCTACACCATCGCAACTTTGTGACACTTCTTGAAACCGCAGATTTATGAGTTGATACAACTGAAAAATGCCACACCATTCGGCAGCAACTATTTCCCATAACCCATCACCCAGTACCCCATCTCCGACGCAGGAATTCTTGTCTCTTTCTCGGTGCGAGTGCTTCACCAGCAGCAGCTGTTATATTTCCTAACATCCGTTGTTGCTGCAACTCAGTCACTCAGTGCGGGGTAAAGTGGTTCTGGGATCACTGCAAGCACTGCAACTAGCTAGCTGCATGGTTTGTGAAAAGCAAAAATCCGAATGTGTCACCCTCGCCTTGTGCCACATACCTTCGCACCTTCGTTGGAACGTTGGGGGAGCTAGTTATGAAATGCGCCGGTAGGATAAATTTGGTTACTTGTATAAAGAATGATCGGGTAACCTGCTCCGGCTCATATAAACCATGCACTTGAAGAAAAGCCGACTTTTGAGCCGAAACGTCGTTTTCTCTACACATTCTTCCAAATTTCCAAAGAAAACATGTTTTAAAAATTTTGAAAAAAATACTAAGAGGTTGCTCTAGTTAGTATACTAGTAAATATGAAAGCTGAGAGGCTGCTATATCGCCCTCTAAGCAACCTCAATTTTAAGTAATCTAGTAAATTTGAAGTTAATATAAGGAAGCCGAATAGCCTTCTAAGCAGCTTCGGGTGGAACTTTCTCAAAATGAATGTAAAATCAACAACAAATGTTCTTTTCAGATTCACCACTACATACATGTGTTGTTTGCCTGTAATGGATTATACGCGACCTAACTTTCTTCAAATGGCACAATCTTACGTAGGTTTGAGCTGAGTTCTCTTGCATGATAACCTACTGTACGCTGCGCTGGTATAGATACTTCATATGGGGGAGTTAACTGCGCTACTGTAGAAGTGGGCAAACCTAGTTGTCGATGGAGCATTGATACAAGTCAGATTTTATGGACTGGGTACATAATCGCAATTGAGGTTGTGAGGGTAGAGTGAAGGGCGCTCACGCCGCGAAATGAAATGAACATCTATCAACTTGTTCGAAGCAAGTTTTGGCTTTTGGTTAGCATCTTAAACACATTATGTGCCAACTTCCAATAAGGCTCATTGTTAGCTTCTTAAGCAGCTAAAAAGTTCCATTCGGAACATTATCTGAATTTCGTGGAACTTTACATTTGGTGGAACTCTTGGTAAGTAGGGTAAGAAAAACTTTTAGTATAAAATATATAGTAGATTTACAGGAGTCGTTCATTGAAATTTCATGAAGAAGTATTTACGTGAGTATTTATCATCCGCTGACTTACTAACTTACGAAACCACTCATTCTCTAGCTCTTTACCTCACAAACAAAGTCAATAATAAGGGTATGCGGTATGGGATTTTTTTCAGGGCGAAACGAAACGAAACGAAATACAAAATTTCTGATACGATGCGGTACGAAACGAAACGGAATTTAAAAATGTTTCGTTAGATCCATACGATATCCGAATTCACTCGGTATTTTTCGAAACGAAACGAAATTTTCGCAAAAGTTTCGCGGAATTTTGCAGTTACATAATTTTTTTTCGTGAATTTATACTGCGTGTTTGCAGTAACGCTTATTGAGTTTCCATAAACACTCTCATCCCATAGCTTCATTTGCTACAGTGCCATTAATATTTTTACAATTTTTCGCGGCGTATATTTTAAGTTTCCTGATTGCTTCAATGACTCAATAAGAGCACACCAATAATGCGTGCTCTAATGCAGAGATGGAAACACTCTCATCGTGAATCAACTCGCGAGTGTAAAAGCAACAAACGGTTTACTCACGGTACCGAGAGTAAGCCGTGTGAGAGTTTATTCGCACCCGCTTGCTTCACGAGTATGAAGCAAAACAAAAACAAAAACACTCATGAATTTTTATTCGCGAAGAACAAGTGGAGTTGCGGGAATCGCATTTTAGTGTGATTTTAATGGCAAAACAAGTAATTATCCATCAGATAGTAGTGTTTTGTGCTTTATTGTTCCTGAAAAGTTAATCTGTTGGCCGTTTAAATTCGTTTTTTCACAAAATTGAGAAATGTTTAGAGCTGCTTCGCGAATCAATCACGAGTGCGACCAGCTTCGTTAGCTCGCGAGTGAAGGAAGTGCGAATATATTCTGGCTTCTGTTGTTCACGAGTAGGATAGCTTTGCATTTGTGTCTACTCAGCTGCATTCCTCACTGTTTTCCATCACTGCTCTAATGCCGTTTGTTTATCAAAAACCTGAAGCAATAATATGGAAACATCAGCCAGATGTTTACCAATCAAGCTTTGTTGGATAGCGTTACTTCTGGAGGAACCCCAAAACCTAAGCCTAAAATTGATAGATGATTGAATTTATCGAAAAATACAAGTAAAATTCACATAGAAATTGAAAAGAATACTTAAGAAATGTGTGCGGCACTCATTAAATATGAAGGCATCCGCAAACTTATTCGGAAAATATAACACAATCATCTCTAGGTATTAGGCCAAAACTTCTACCAGGTAGATCTGGACTCGAAGCTAGTGTAATGGTTAAAGTGCATACCGTTTTCGCAGGCGCCAAGGACCTACCCTGCAAACACTTGATCGTATACGATGTCCCATAGCATGCTTAAGTGGAGGCGATATGCGTACACTTCACAATGGTCGGATAAAAAAAAAGTTCGGCCAAAACTATTTTTATGTGTTTAATCGAAGTTATAGGTTGTCTAGACATGTTATATAGTATTTTAAGTGTTTCTAAAGGGGTATTCAAAAATTACCTAACTTCAATAATTAAAAAAAACTGTATAAGTCAGTAAACCCCACATTTTTTGAGTATTTTGTTAGAAAATCAATTTGAATTGAATTAAATGATCAACTTTCGATCAAATCTAATCAAGTTTTTTCAAAACGTGTAAAAAATGTGGGAAGATAAATTTTATTTCAGTCAAAAATGGAAAAATAACGTAAAATATATGAAAAACATGAATTTTTTAAACAGCTCTAATTTGAAAACCGGCAAATTTCTGCAAAATATTTAAACGTTTTCATGCAGCCCTAGGCATGATGTTTAAGATGTACTATTCGAAATTGTGGCGACACGCACTTAACTTAAAACTTTTCAAAATTCCTAAGGTCTCTCTCTCTCTCTCTTCTTGGCGTAACGTCCTCATTGGGACAAAGCCTGCTTCTCAGCTTAGTGTTCTATGAGCACTTCCACAGTTATTAACTGAGAGCTTCCTCTGCCAATGACCATTTTGCATGCGTACATCGTGTGGCAGGCACGAAGATACTCTATGCCCAAGGAAGTCAAAGAAATTTCCTTTACGAAAAGATCCTGGACCAACCGGGAATCGAACCCGTTACCCTCAGCATGGTCATGCTGAATACCCGTGCGTTTACCGCCTCGGCTATATGGGCCCTAAAAAAATTTCTAAGGTACAATATATGAAAATTTGAAATGTTTTGTGACATAATAATTTTGCACCATACATGCATTCAAAATGTTCAACAACATGCTTTCATATGCTGGATAACATAAAACATATATTACATTCTCAAAATATAAATATTATACTTTTTTCGAGTTATTCATTTTTCAATTTTGTGACATAGGCCACATTGGCAGTGAAAATATCATTGAAATATAAAAGCTGGAATGCTTTGAATTAAGAATAAAATCTACAATTCTTCATATATTCTGGGCGAATAGTTGGAAAAATAATTAGACCAAAATATTATTGATGGAACGCTATGAGGCCAGCGTGAACACCCAGTGTGACTGTTATGCGATTACATTCGTGAATGTTAGGTAATGAGACCAAACGACTTGGTATTTTTTTCACGTTTCGTAGAACAAACATGTCAAGCTCATTTTTGTGGATGAAGGTACTCTTGATTTAAAGATGATCCTCGGTATTAACTCAATATCGACAAAAAACGGCAAATGTTACAAATATGCAGATAAGGGCAGTTATGTATTTGAAAAAAAAAAATGTCTCACATAATATCACCAGCCGAGAGTTTGTTGGCGAATAATCTGATGAAATCCTAACAAACGTCTTTTTCACCGAAATTTAGTATAAAAGTTGGCTGTGCACATAACTTTGTTAGAGTTTGTCGTGCTCATCTAATCTTTTGGCATTTAAAAATCACTGCAGATATAAATAAATAGTTTGAAACACCGTGTATAACGCTTCGTCATACAGATTTGATAGTAAAACTCTTTCAAGCGTTCAACAAGAAATTTCCTGGAAAATAATTACTCCAGAAACTTTTCCATGAAACCTTCTACCGAATTTGTCTTAATCGATTTCTCCTGGTATTTCCAATATTTTTATAGAGATAAGTCCTGGGAGAGTTTCCATGTTTTCTTAGAAATTTTGCTAGTGTATCTCACTCTCTGTGTCATCCTAACTAACCATTACTCTGTTAAAAATTCCTGTTGGGAATCTAAACTGAAGACAGGAACTTTACTTGTTTTTTTTGCATTTATTTCCATCGGAAAATTTAACCACATTATTATTTCCGCTTACAGCAAATCTTAAAAACATACCTATTGAGTAAGATCTTGATGGTAGGTCCAAGATGAGGAGCATATTCGATATTTTTTCTGTTTTTATTATAGAGCCTGGGAGTGGTTTGTCTTTCGTTATTAAGATGTTTTTTTTTTCAAACACTTTTCAGTAATTTGAGATTAGCAAGATCTTCGATAGATGATATGGACATTTACACTATGTATTTGTTTTCGAAATTTATTAGACATTCCGCGGAATTCCGTTTGATTTCGTCAAAATCAATTTTTTTGAGATGAAATTTATAGAATTTGGCGAAACGAAACGAAATTTAAAATCATAAATTTCGCCTAGCTGAATTCCGTGGAATTCTGCGGAATTTCGTTTCGAGTTGTATTTGGCGAAACTTTTCGGTATACCGCATACCCTTAGTCAATAATAAATTCATTTACTCATTCATTTCTCCCACTAATTCACTCGCGCACTGCTCATTAGTTTACTAATTAATCAAATCACTTACTCAGTTGACACCCTTTCCTCGTATTCGTCGGACGCGTTTACTTTTGCTCATTTACCTCGTATCGGAAAAATGGCTAGTATCAGAAGGACTACTTTAGTGGTGGACTTCAGCGTTTTTCCATCGCGACCCGATGCTGAAAAAGTGCATCAATTCCTCGAAAGAGACATTGAGTTGCAACTTTCGGATGTTAAAAGTTTACAGCTCCATAACACCCATAAATGTGTTCATATTCATTGAAACGGTGAACAATGATACCAAGCACAATGTCAATCGTGTCTTTGTGCATAACAAAAAGGAATTCAAGATTCCAGTATATGTTGACAGCGAGACAATAAGTGTGCGCGTACATGACTTGCCTCCTTCCGTGCATCACACTCCTGTTGCTAATTTCATGGTGTAGTTTGGAGAGGTTGCATCGATTCAAAGTGAGAGGTGGAAACACTATTTTTCCGGCATTCCTACAAATGCGCGTGCTGCAAATGCGAATAAAAAACCCAATCCCATCCTACGTAACAATAAACGGTGAAGTCTGCTTCGTCGAGTACCAAAACCAAACTGCCAGAGCGGTCCATCCTTGGAGGTAGCTGCAACTGCTAATAAAAATACAGCGATTGGTACAGCTTCATCGATCGAAACCCCGTTCTCCGATGCTGACTCCGCCGATAAACAGTATACAATCCACCAACAACAGCCAAGCCACAAAACTACAAAGGGGCAGACAATCAGTTGCAGAAAGACAAACAAAGGCAGATAACGACGACGAAGCATTAGTGCAATCTGGGCCAGTGGTGGCCTTACCTACAGATCAACAGATCATCACGATTGACGATCGTGTTTTTTTCTAAGATACCTAAAGAGATTCCGTCACTTGAATCACTTCCTTCAAGAGCTATTGCCAGGATTACTCCAGTAAGTACTTTCGAGATTCATCCAGAGGTTTCTTTTCTCTGTGATTTCTCAAGGAATACCTACTGAGACTACTTCAAGAATTCCTAGATTCATTCATCATGCAGGAATAACATCCAAGATTCTTATAAAAGTTTCATTTGAAATGTCCTCAGAAGTTTTTTTTTACTTCCAGCAGGTATTCCTCGGAATTCCAGCAATTTTACCCAGGATTTTTTTCGGGGATTGCTTAAGGAATTCGTTCCAAGATTTCTTCTAAAGCTTCTTCCAAAATTCAGCCAGGGATTCCTTTCATTAATTCTATGCGAGATTCCTCCCGGAGTTCCTTCTGGGATTTCTTCAGGAATGCTTTATAAGATCCTTCCAAGAACCTTTCAAGAACTTCTTTCAATATTTATCCTTAAAATTCTTCGGGATTTCTTCTGAAGTTCCTTCCGGAATTCTTTCAGGAACTACTTCTGGAATTGGAATTCTCCAAGAGTCTCCTCCGTTTTTCCTATAGGAACTACTCCCACGATTATTTCGAGAACTCAGGGATTTCTTCGGGATTTTTTTTTTCTGGGCTTCTGTCAGGAATTGTTATTCCTTTTGGAACTTATTCCGGGAAGTTCTTCTGGTATTCATTCAGAAACTGCTTTCAAAATTTCTTCAGGATTTCTTTCCAGGATTCATCTAGGAAATCTTTTCTGGTTTCCTCCAAGTGCTCCTTGGAATCCTAATGGCCGTTTTGGAACTCTTTCAGACGTTTCTATTGGAAATTCTTCAAGAGTTTATTATGAAGTATTTTGACAAATTTCTCCTTGTCCGTTGTTTATAGAATTCCTCATTAAGTTCCTACAGGATATCATTGAGGAAGTCCGAAAGAATCTCATCATCAAGTCCCTGGGAATCCCTCAAGAAACTCTTGGAGGAGTTCTGGAACAAATTTGTGGAGTACCGCGAAAGATTTTCAAAAAGACCTCCTTGGGAGGGTTGGGGGGTTGAGGTTGGTGCCACCGTGCCGTCATCAAGTCATAAATCAGCACACTATCTTCTCACGCTCACGAACCCCATAATTTTGAATTAAATCAAACCACCCCAGGCTGGCAAACTTTTTCCGTAAGTCCGTAAGCTGATGAAATTTTTCAGAATTGTTTACACGAAACGTCGAGAAATAGTTCAGTTCTATGAAGTAGGTTGAGTATGGTCGAAGTTGCTGCATCCTGCTCTTACCTATTCGTCAACAAATGGGTAAGAGCAGGATGCAGCAACTTCGACCATGTTCAACCTACTTCACTATTGAACAGGACAATTTTCTTAGGAACCGCGGTGTCCTATTCAAAACCCACCTCACCTCGCTGACTTTTTCTATGGAGCTTAGACTTAGTGTAAACCCTACTCCTCTTCTTGGCGTTACGTCCCAAACGGGAAAAAAACATGCTCTTCAGCTTAGTGTTCTATGAGCACTTCACAGTTATCAACTGAAAGCATCAATTGTCAGAGGATTCTATGCCCAAGAAAGTCAAAGAGATTTTCTTTACGAATAGTTCTGAATAAGATTCTGATTGTGTCTGGAAATACAACGATATACAAATAATTAAGAACGAGTTTTATAAGATTCTTTAAGGGGAGAACTTTTCTTAGTTCGGAAAGTAACAAGTAAGCATGTGCATGGTAGGGTATTGGTTCTCTACACTGAAAGACGGCCTGCGTTTGAAATTACTATCCGGAGGGTCAATTTAAATACACAACGTCACTAAATTTGTGCAGACTGAGTTTCATTTCAACTCAACAGATCAATGTTTTCAATTCTACCATGGAATCGATTTACAATTATAAAAAGTTTCTGATGGCAACCGGACTCGAATCAAGAACCTTGAGATCACCAGGCTTGCACTAGGCTATCGAACCGGTTGATAAGGGAGGAAACAAAACGCACACAAGAAGCGTTTGTTGGTCGATGATCACGTTTTGTCATGGTCAATTTAAAAACATTTTCATGCTAGTCATTACCGCAAGCCGTCTTTCAGTGCATATAAAGTATGTGGCTTCCATTTTCATCCTACGAAAAACAAAGCATTGAAACGCTGTTTGGTTTGTGTCTTATTTTTGTATATTTTGCTAGAAATAAGCACGCTTGAAAACAAAAAGAACGGAATCAATCGGTTCCGTAATCGCTTGTTTTCGAATAGGATTAATTTGGAAGCGTGAGATTACTTATGGCACTCAAACCTCATTAATTACGGGAATTTCTTTTCTGGGAGTGTATTGTTTGGCACGGAAAGCGAACAGTGTGCGTGTGCACGATTAGTATCGGAAAAATTTTTGCAAGGAGTACGCTGTCTGGTGCAGAAAGAAAACTGTGGTTTTAATTATTAAAAAGTATATAACAAAGTTTCATCTCTGGTACATTTCGCCCTGCCATCCCCCACCACCTACGACGTGCTGCTGCTGAAAACGGCACATTGCTTGGGGAACGCAAAATGACAACCTCTTCGCCATCATCATCATCATCCCCATTTTTTCACCCACCCCCCTCGAAGCAAAACTATTGAATTTGCTGAGGGGCGTGCTGATGCCGGTTGTGGAAGTTGGAACTTTTGCACCACCGCAAAAATGCACTTCCCAATGCCAGCTGTTTCGGCGCTCGCGCGCAATCCACAACAACGACGACTTTGAGGTTGTGAAATGTGAGTTCAAATATCAACAGCTACACAGCAGCCAATGGAAAAATTGAGGAGAAATAGCAAAAAAAATTGTGTACCACTGGCAATATATCTTGTTTGTGTCTCCGCATGTCACGGAATATTCTGTTAACTTTTATGAAAGTTTGTAAAATTGATAGCACCGAGTGGAAGCCCCGAGGGTTACGACCGCAATTTTCGTTTGTTTGCACTCAATGTCAGTACGGAATGTATTCAGTCGTTCGACCTGGCCTCCAGTTTCAAAGTTGACATATTTTTTTCCTCAGCTCGATTCAAGACTGCAGCACGTGGTAGCGGTACCACCTCTCGATCGACATTCTTCCCCTCGTAGGTAATAAGCCTCCTCGTTTGTCGTCTATCATTAAACGTAATTTTATGATTATTGTTGGTTAGCGAAATTTTATTTACCGTATGAATTTATCCATCCATTGCTCGCTTGCCCACGGCTGAATTCGTTGAACCGCCATTGAGCCCACCAATTGTCGTTACACAGCTTTGATTTCATTCGGCATATTTCGATTGGGAGAATGGGACGTACCTCCACCGATACGAAATAGAAATCAAAATCATCGACCAGAAGGAAGGAAAACTAACATAAAGGTGGTTTTATGGTCATGTTTAACCGTACAGAAAAGGATTTTTCTATTTCTTCGGTTTCGCCCATATTCGATGAACGTTCGGCCCAACAACTTGGACGTGGACGCATACGGCTCGGAACACGAGGTACCGAACAATGGTTCGGTAAGGTGGAGTGTTGCGTTGGGTCTGGGATACCAAACCCAAACAAGTAGGTATGTGGGAGTCTGAAGGTAATATCTTATTTCAATGGATTCTATTGACTCAGCTGATTTGGCGAACGCCCGCTGGTAATGCTACGGTGCGTTGGATGAAGATTTTTTCAAAACTTTTCAAGTAATCCAGTGTGTACCATTACCATATTTGTTTGTTCTATATTACATTAGGATTTCACATAATGAACATTTGGTGCGAAGATGAACCTTTTTTGGTCGAATATCAGGTATCACAAGGCCGGCTCCAGAGACATGTTATCCTCCATTTGAGACATTTGTGTCATCGCCATAAAAAAGCCTATATCATCATCTACCTGAGGGAAAAAGAAGGAAATAAGGATTAGGATGGGTATAAGTAAAGATAGGAAACTAGCAAAAATACTCTGGAAGGGTACCAATGCATACTACAATGGGTTCAAACATCGCCCTGAAAAGGACACTGTAATAACGCATTAAGCGTAAAGAGAGCCTATAGCTCTTTACCACAGCTGGTCAAGAACAACTACGTCCTGGTCAGGTTTCTGATGTCAGTTTTACGCAGTTGCACAAAAACTGGACAGTTACATATCAAATGATACGAAGTTAAATAATCGGGTTCACAGCTATCACACACAACTGCATCTGCGTGGTTAATATTCGTCGTGTAATAGAATAGTGGCCAGAATAGTGCAAATTCATGCATGGCAGGCAAAGAAAGCCCTTCAATTAATAACTGGGGAAGTGCTCAAAGAACACTAAGTTGAAGCGAGGCAGGCCAAGTCCCAGTGGGGACGTCGAACCATAAAAAGAAAAAGAAGAAGAAGCCCTGGTACTCTCCGGTATTCTGGTAGGCTACGTTTGCAATTAACTTTTTATTAGACCCCCCTAACCATTCATTCATAGGCATGGCAACCATACAGCCGCATTACACAATGAATTAGGGGTCACCTGATTAGTGGACTCCTATCAGAGAAACAGGCGGTCAGTAGTGTTATTCTTAGTCAGTTGAATTTACCGCTAGCGACGCCACACAGCTTTCAGGTTGGTCGGGGAAAGAAGTTACACATTTTGTGATTTTAAGTTGTAAGTGGAATTCGATCCCAGGTCCTCTGAAGTGATAGTCACGGGCTTAACCCATCACAACAGGTGTTCTCCACAATATTCATTAGAATACGAATTAGTTCAAATAAATTAAAAAACCCTAGTTAATCCACCTAGCGGTGCTGGCGCCTTTCTCGTGCCTTCGAAAACCCATTTCAACAAAACTCAAATGACATGTTGATGCATACAGTTTCTTACCGATTTTGGCAACACGAGGCAAGGATGAGAACACTCACTCGCAAAGAGTTACACTCACTTGCAGTTTTCTCAGCTCGGAAGCGTGCAATCGAAAAACGATGTAGGGACGACTTTTGCCTCGTGATTTTGTCTAAAAGTTTGCTGAATAAAGTAGGGGTCGCACACGCATACCGAAGTCGTGAGGGAGCTGCGAAGGCAACTCTCCACGAGGTGAATGTAAATTACACTCAGCTCGTGAAGAGTCGCTTTCACAGCTCTGTCACGACTTTGGGATTCGTGTGCGACCCCTACTTTATTCGGCAAAGTTTTAGACAAAATCACAAGGCAAAAGTTGTCCACATATCGTTTCTTGATTGCTCGCTTCTGAGCTGAGAAAACTGCAAATGAGTGTAACTATTTGAAAGTGAGTGTTCCCATCCCTGACACGAGGTAAATTTTATGTTGCCAAAATGGGGTGTTGCCAAAATCGGTAAAAAAGTGATTTTACAACTTTTATGCGTTATTTTGACTTATATTATCAATATGGACTTCACAAGTTACAAGTTACAAAACGCTCCCCTTAGGTGACGTTCATAAATTACGTCATGATTTGAAGAATTGTCGTTTTTGACAACTTAATGAGTTCATATTTTTTTAATAGAGGTAATAAGCTAAAAACATGTATTTAAGATGATTTTGCGATAAAAAAATTTGTCAAAAATTTGTGTTGCCAAAATCGGCAAAAAATTGTTGCTAAAATCGGTCGGTAAAAAAAATGTTGCCAAAAACGGGTGTTGCCAAAATCGGTAAGAAATTGTTGCCAAAATCGGTGAGAAACTGTATAGCACCTTCATATGATTAACAAAAATCCATTTTATGGCACCAGAAATCATATCGTTTATATGGCTTTTGATGTTTGAGCCTCAAAATCTTAAGTAAAAGCCGCTATCTTGAATTTTGAGCTGAAATCTTGGATTTTAGACCGCCATCTTGGATATTCCGGTTGCCATTTTTGAACTCCGGACATCTTTCCCATACCAAATATATCCATATTGCATGGTTTAAGGGCCTAAAACTCCATTGAACAGCCGTCATCTTGAATTTTGAGCTGCAATCTTGGATATACTGGACGTAATTTTCGGGATCCAGACATCTTCCCCATATCAACTATACCCATATTGCATGGTTTTGGAGCCGAAAATTCTATGAAAAGCCGTAATCTTAAATTTGGAGCCGTCATTTTGGATTTTAGACCGCCATCTTGAATATTTTGGTTGTCATTTTTGGACTCCGGATATCTTCCCCATACCAAATATACCCATATTGCATGATTTTAGGGCCTTAAACTCCATTAAACAACCGCCATCTTGAAGTTTGAACCGCCATCTTGGATATTCTGGTCGCCACTGTTGGACTTCCAACATCTTCCTCATATCAAATATACCAATATTGCATTGTTATAGGGCCAAGAACTATATTAAACAGCCGCCATCTTGAATTTTTGACCACCATCTTGGATATTCTGGTCGCCATGTTTGGACTCCAATCATCTTCCATGGGTTTAGGGCCTTAAACTCCATTAAACAACCGCCATCTTCAATGTTGAGCCACCATTTTGGATTTTAGACTGCCATTTTGGATATTCTGACCGCTATTTATGAACTCCGGATATTTTCCCCATTAAATAGCCGCCATCTTGGATATTACACCGTCATCTTGGATATTCTGACTGCCATTTTTGGACTCCGGACATCTTCCCCATACCAAATACATACACCCATATTTAATTGATTTAGGACCTAAAACTCCATTGAATAGCAGCCATTTTGATCAGCCGCCAACTTGGATATTCTGGTCTCCATTTTTGGACTCCCGACATCTTTCTCATACCAAATATACCCATATTGCATGGTTTTAGGGTCATAATAGTTATTTATGCAACGAGTTGCAAAATGATGATTTTTACAGCACGAGAATGTGATCATTTCCATCAGTATCATTGTGCTTCTCTGTGGTTGAATGGGAACGACCACGTGCTCACGAAATCTGAATCAAGCAAGCCGTGCTATAGCCGTCACAGTTTTTCAAGCCCTTACTGTGGTAACACAGGTTGTCAATCGAACAAATGCATTATGATTCATAATGCTACCCAAATGAGATGCATTATGAACCATAATGCATTTGTTTGGATAGTACGGAAAAGTAGGCCGTTAGGATATTGAAACGGCAAGTATAAAGTGAATTTTATAGTGTCAAATTGCAAAAACTCCATTAAACAACCGGCATCTTTAATTTGGATCCACCATCTTGGATTTTAGAGCGCCGTCTTGGATATTCTGACCGCTATTTTTGGACTCCGAAAATCTTCCCCATGCCAAATATACCCATATTGCATGGTTTAGGGCCTAAAACTCCTTTAAACGCCGCCATCTTGGATTTTAGACTACCATCTTAGATATTCTGGTCACCACGATTGGACCACGGACATCTTCTCCATACCAAATATACTAATATTGCACATCTTCTCCATACCAAATATACCCATATTGCATGGTTTGGGGCCTAAAACTCCATTAAAGAGCCGCCATCTTGAATTTGGAGCCGCCATCTTGGATATTAGGTCGCCATCTTGGATATTCTGGTGGCCATTTTTGAATTCCAGGCATCTTCCTCATACCAAATATACCAATTTTGCATGGTTTTAGGACCAACATGTTCACCGCCATCTTGGATTTCAGTCCGCCATCTTGGATATTCTGGTCGCCATCTTGAATATTGGACCGATATTGGGGATTTTCTGGTCTCCGGTATTAATTTCCGCACAAAATTCGTCAACTATGCTAAAGGTTACAAAAATCGGCACAGCTTGATGTGTCGCATGATGGGGCTCGGTTCAATTGTATACAGGGGATACTCAAAATAACTGGGACAGGTTAAATTTTCACTTTTCAAAAAATGTTCAACTAGCTGTAACTTTTCGAAAAGGGCATCAAATACTCTCAAATTTTTACTGCATGTTCATCAACTAGTTGTGTATCAGTGGTTCAATTTTGGAAAAGATTGGGCTTATTCTACACGAAGTTATAAAGATTCTAGAAAAAGGTATAATTATTCGATAGCCAACTTTGAGCTGTTATGTCTCCGGAATCATTAAACCGAATGCAATCAAATTTTGATCATTTATGACTTATTTAATGAGCTATTTAAAACTTTTGACTAAACTTAAAATTCTTTTCACGAAAGAAAACTATAACGATTAGATTATTTTTCTAATATAACACCAATTTATCCAAAACTTCATCAGAGTTTCAAAATTCGAGATAGTAATTATAGTTCATTTAAATTCCCTCTAATTGACTTGAATATATTTATGTTTCAAAGGAAAGCAACCAAATAGCCGGCATTAAATTGAAAAAGTAATGGGATGCATATGAGCGATTCCAAGCAACAGCATCAAAATTAAGGAAATTTTTTAATTCATGATTTTCTATTGAACTGAAACTTTGCACAGTTTTTCAGTTCCATCTAAATCGCCATTTTTCGATATCAAATTTTTATTTTGAATCACGACTAACTTTTCGAAAGGGTGTATGTGAAAATGGTTCAATAATATTCAAAAATCTGTACAGCCAAAATGGTTCGTTCGATTGCTATGAATTTTTCAGCAAAGTTAGATAACTAAATGGTGATTCCTATGAAAATATACACTGTGAAAAAAACATCTTTTTTAACATTAAAAATATCATTTTTGTCACAAAAACTCAAATATCTCAAAACCCTATCTTTTTACCAACGCAATTTTTTTAGGGAAGACGGTCCATTGTATTAGCAATCTACCATAAAAATTTGGTGATGGTAAACTAATAAACAAAAAAGTTATAACATTTCAAACATTTCACAATTTTCACATTTGGTAAATATTTTTTTCTGTGTAAATTATTTCGGTCAGAAATCGCAGTTTGATGCTGATTTTATTGTTCAGCAAAGTTAGATAACTAAATGGTGATTCCTAAGAAAATATACACTGTGAAAAAAAATCTTTTTTAACATTAAAAAATATCATTTTTGTCACAAAAACTCAAATATTTCAAAACCCTATCTTTTTACCAACGCAATTTTTTTAGGGAAAACGGTCCATTGTATTAGCAATCTACCATAAAAATTTGGTGATGATAAACTAATAAACAAAAAAGTTATGACAATTCAAACATTTCACAATTTTCACATTTAGTAATAATTTTTTTTTAGTGTAAATTAGGCTAATACAAATTTCGATTTTCTCTTATGTCACCGCCCCCTCGGAAAATTTTGGTCGGAATTCAACATTTTGAGGGGGGCACAAATAAAATGTTCAAGAAAATCAACAAATTTAAGGTGTAATTCGAGTTCCACAGAAACTTTCTTAATAAATCCGATGAGTTTATCTATGTTGCCTAATTGTTTGGATATTTTTCCATCGAATACATTTATTATTTATCATCCTCCCCCTTAACGAGTCAACGAGCGCTGTGACAAAAGAAGAAAATGAGATTTGTTCCTGCCTTTATTTCGGCCGGAAATCGCAGCTTGATGCTGATTTTATTGTTAATGGCCTTGCGTGAGTAAAACAAGCTGTTTTTATTATGTATTATGTATATTATATGTACAGTAATGTTCCGATTTTATCACGCCCTCCGCGCATTAGTCGTTTATTCATTATTTGCTGTTACATTTGAGGACAAGTGTTTTCCCTCTTCTTCAAAATGAATGTTGAAAGCGTGTTTTGCAACGTTAAAAATATTGAAATGGGTATAGATGTTGAAGTATATATCAAAGCATTTTTGAAAAGGGGCGTGATTAATTGTTTAAACTGATGTCGCTGATGGTACGGTGACATGACTCTCTGCACTTAGCACTTCTGGCAATTTCTCAGTTGTTGTCGTTTTCGAACTTCCTACGCCCTGCTTTACCGATGATATACAGATGGCTCGTTTGTCAAAGTCTAGACGGCAGGACGTGCAAATGCGTAAATTTGGATTCAATTTGGGCATAACCAGTCTCTTTCAGATTATCTATGGTGCTTTCGGTGAGATTTCGTAACTCCTTTGATCATTTTTTTTTTCATCAAACGGTCTACAAGAGAGAGTTGAGTTGAAGACCTTTGAGAAAGCGACTGTTCATGTTGTTCGTTAGATTATAATAAACAAAATCACTTATTAGTTTTAACTGACTAGTTTGGTGTTGTTTGCTTGGCTGAAGAAAAAATTTACTATTTAATATCCATAGCGGTAGTATTTTTTTTTTGCTTTTTCGTGAGCATTGTCATGGTATGTATACAGACAAACAAACGTAACACTGACGAAATTTTCATTGACCACGCCTTTAACGATCATTTTGAATCTTGGTTGTGGCTTTCATAACCAGAAGAGTGCCCATCATTTTTCTTTGCGTTTGACGTTTCACACTAGCGCCTTCTGATGACGATATTGCACATCGCAGTATTTCGTGAAACATTTCCACCAGGTGGGGGTAGTGTGAACTGGGCGATGGATTTTCACGTGGTAGGTAACTCTCATGCATTTGTTGTTGTTGAAGTTACTCGCATTCTTCCGATCATAAAGTCTGTTCTCTAAGAGGTATTTTTTTGAAGATAAACTAGACGTATACGCGTATATAAAACTTTTATTATACAGCTTTTGTCTTAAAAATAAGTTTAATTCCATTTTTCTTATAATCAACAGCTTTTCAACACTATCAAGGGATTTTTTCACCAGTCACGTACAATAAAAAGTATGACACTCTCAATATTTTTGATCAAAACACTGGATCGCGTCTAAGTTTCAAATAGATACTATAGAAATTATGAATAATCAAACAAAAGTATCATGAAAACAACTTGTTTAATTCAGGCGGTAGCCTTTACAATAAAATCAGCATCAAAAAATAATTCTCAAAATAATTTACACAGAAAAAAATTTTTTTTTGTTACTAAATGTAAAAATTGTGAAATGTTTGAAATGTCATAACTTTTTTGTTTATCAGTTTACCATCACCCAAATTTTATGGTAGATAGCTGATATAAAGGGCCATTTCCCCTAAAAAATTAACGTTGGTAAAAAGATAGGGTTTTGAGATATTTGAGTTTTTGTGACAAAAATCATATTTTTTTTTAAGTAAAAAAATAAATTTTTTACAGTGTATATTTTCTAAGGAATCATCATTTAGTTATCTAACTTTGCTGAAAAATTCATAACAATCGAAAAATCCGTTTTTGCTGTACAGCTTTTAGAATATTTTTGAGCTGTTTTAGCATACACCCTTCTGAAAAGTTAGTCGTGAGTGAATATGAAGGTTTGATATCGAAAAATGACGATTTAGATGAAATTGAAAAACTGTGCAAAGTTTCAGATATTTTTGAAATGGTCGCTCAGGATCGACTGACATGACTCCGTGGAATTCCTCATATGAAAAATAGATAAATTAACTAAAAAACATAGAATAAATGAAAGCGCTATAACTTTTTTTCTTATTAATAATTTCAAATTAAGCCAACTGTTTTCTAAGTTCATTATATAAGTCATAAATGATTAAAATTTCGTTGCATTCGGTTCATTGAATCCGGAGATATAACAGCTCAAAGTTGGCTATCGGATAATTATACCTTTTTCTAGAATCTTCATAACTTCGTGTAAAATGGCGGGGCTTAATTGTAAAATTCCGGTTCGATTCGTGCTATAATCCGTGAAATCGGTCAATGGGAAGTGCCTTAAAAGTGCGTGACCTTTTTTGTACACAGACATACATACACGCATACACACATATGCACATACACACATACAGACATCTGAGTTGATTGGTATATTTATATGACTTGACCCTCCGAGCCTTCTATCGAAAATTCGATTTTTGAGTGAACATATAGCCTTTCAGTACACTTTGGTGTACGAGAAAGGCAAAAAATAGGCGTTTGATTACGACAATGATTTTATTGTCCTTTTCCGGCTATACTAGTCGGCCAGTATGTCTGGAATGGACATAAAAACTTGAAGTAGTTTTAGGCAAAGTACGTTTAATTGGCAAATTGGGAGATAAATTTGTGAAAAAAATTAGCAGTTGTTTTGGTGGGATTTGAACTCACGACTCCGTATCACTCGTCCGGCGCTTTAACCAACTTAGCCACAGAACAAGTAACAATTCTGCGGAATAGAAATTCAAAGTCATTTTATTTAAAAAGTTCTACTAACTGATACCGTCGTTTAAGCTTGCTCCAATCCATGACTGTAATGTAAATGTGATTGGGAACCGTAAATTCTTCAGTAACAGTAAATAGATAGATTCGTTTCAGTACTCCTACAGCACACACTACCAATTCCTAGCAGTATGGCAAGCCCCTTCCTTCAACTATCATAAAAGAAACACACGACCCATACCTTAGCCGGAGGAGGGCACCAAACACGAGAAAGGATTATTATTTATCGATACAAGCTATTTATCCGTTGCAAGTTTTATGGTCGTGGTGCGAGCACAAAACCGCTCCTACCCAATTTGGAGGATCATCCCTCCGTCTTTTTTATCAACAGCTTTTTTCTCAAACAAGCTAGCTATACCTTACTCCGCGTCCGCCACAAGCAAACATTTATGCTGGTACGGTGATACGATATCGAACGATGAAAACCGGTGGAGGAATCATAATGCAGCAGGACAACGAGGCAAAACTCGAATCGATCGGCGGAAAGCAATAAATTATTTTCCAATTTATATATTATTCATTCCGTTGATTTGGGAATCGTTTGATCCATTCAGGTGAATGGAAAATGGTTAACGTGCTATTAGCGCCGTGCTGCTATCAGTTGACCCAGCCTGGTTAATAGCTTTTTGCCGTATCACGTTGCCGGTGTCCTAATCCGAAAGGGAAATATTGATCAAATTGCCAATTAAACTGGAGCACACATTGGAAAGGGGCTCGACAAAGCAATGTAGCCTCATACGTCCGCCCCTCACCCACAGGTATGGAATGGTATGCCCAACATAAAATAACTCGATAATAAACTTAAGCCCCGTACTTTTCCAATTTTACACTTCGATAAACCATCGTCTCCAACCCTCAGAATTCTTCGAATCTGTGGGAAACGGAACGTTTGGGCTACGAGATTTGGCCATCGAATCGTGTGTGTGGCTGGCTACCGTGAGTTGTGGGTCCGTTTTTGAGTGGAACTGAAACACGTGCCATCTTCATCTTGGTTGTACCTACCATGTTGCTTGCTGCATACATACCTGTATGAACTTGAGGATGTGGGTGGAACGAGAAGAAACCTTTCTTCTGGAAAGTTCTCCGGTATTCTTCGGGCTGCTCGAAATCACGGTTTGGAAATCTGTAGATAATTTAATAACAAATGATTGTCAGTTTGTTCAATCGTTGGAAAGTTTTGATTCGATATAAAGATGGTACAAATAGGTCTCGAACTTTATGTATACATTGTTCTTCAATTTATTGGAATATCTACCTGGGGAGGTTGAATTCTATTTCAATTAAGCGACCAGTGAGAAAGTTTCGAACCGAGTAACGAAACACTGGACATTTGGTTGACAGGTGACAGAAATCGATCGTCAGGTTCTACTAGCTTTGGATGAGTTCATGCTGCAGCTCAACGTGTGTAGATTCCTGACTGTTCATTTCAAGTTTCAAATTCTTATACTTCACTTGAATACGGGCCACTTGTACGTAGAGTTGGAGTGTCAAGTTTCGAAACTAGCACACACAGTAGAAGTAGCGCCCCACCATCCAAACGGGGCTTGATGATGACTACTATTGTGCAGTCAAAATATATAGAGCCGTTCACGTATCTATCTACGGCGTATTCTGCTTCGTTGTCACCGGAGCTCCCACAGATGCTGGACCAAATCTAACGTAACATGTGATAAGTGATTAATTTAATTTAGTTCTCACGTTCAGATTTTTGCACGATTGAAATTATTTTTGTTTTTCAACTGGCTTCAGGATGTTGCAGAAAAGTGTGTCTAGAACCTACTAGAACTGATTGTATCAGTAAATTGATAATAAATTTTCACATGGTACGCTTAATTTTGCTTCTGTTTTTGAGCATATTTTTTGTGCTAAGTTGTACTGTGTTGTATCGACCAGTGAACGAAATCTTGTCCTAACTGATGCAAGTTCTCTAAAAAATCCATAGAATTGTGTGTTGCCTAGAATGTTACATTCTAAATCATTCATAACGCAGGGGAAATTTTTAAGCAAAAAATAAAAATAATCAACTGTTTAGATATAGGGGAACTTACGTATTTTCGGCAGTTTTGTTCTCTTCGTCATTGGTTTTTTTTTAAACCTGTTGGACCCAGAGTTGGCCCCAAATCCTTCCCAACCACGCTGAATTATATGGACAAGTTTTAGGTAATTTGGCCGAGAAGAAAACCCCATGACGAAGAGAACAAACCTGGCAATAATTCCCTTTGTCACCCTATAAAAATTGAAGTAAAAAAAAATACTTACTTAGATATCACTGGATCAACTGGTTTGTCGAAGACTGCAAAATAATCAAACAGTTTGAAAACATTTTTTTTTGTAATCTTTCCATTTTTTCTTTGTTTGGTTTCACGGGGAAACTTAAAATAAATTCTTTAGTGAAGGGTCAATATCAGTATTCTTTTTCTTAACCTTCAGTAACTCGCTCGGTTGACCACCCCCGCCAGCACCACGCTAATGCTGAGTACAAAAAGCGAGATTTTTTCAACGTGTTTTGCAAGATTGAACAGCGCGATCGATGGAGAGTGAAAAATGCATCGAAATAGTGATTTAAGGTATGAAATTGGAATTGGAAGATTTTTTTTTGTTCAAAACTCAGGTTTTTACAGGTACGATAATGTCAAACATATTAAAGCATTGTTAATGTTTGCATTGACGAATCTTGAAAAACTTCTTGGTAGTATGTTATTAGGAAACAGTTTCGTGAAAGTAGTTAGTTTTAAGAAATTCATAACAATACTATGATCCAGAGGTTCCCAAACTTTTTGCTATCGCGGCGCCTTTTGAAATTTTCGAAAATTTCGCGGCGCACCAACATCTCTAAACAGAGAATTTTCATTATTTTAGAACAACTTTCAGCTCAAAAATTAGAATGCAAAATTGTAAAGAAGTTTTAGTTCCGTTTTTCTCAAAATTCAAATAAAATTGAGTTCCTCAACATGTTTTTTAAAGCAATGAATATTTGTTTGATTTCAAATGACATATTTATTTATCGCACTAGCTATAAAGACGGTAATTGCTACTACCGGTAGCTCAGTAAAACCGAATATTCACTGAAAAGAGTGAAAAGTCAGTAAAAACAACCCGACTAGAAGATTCTAACAAAAATATAACATTTTATAACTCATTGTGATATAATCAAGTTTTAATATCTTTGAGGTTTAAAAATATTATATCTTAATTATATCATATTATGTTCTAAATGTTGTTTAATAACTCATTGTGAAATAATTTGGTTTCAATTACTTGACATTCAGAAAATCATTTTGTACAATTGTATCAAAATATGATAGGAACTAGTTTTCTTGAAGTCAAAACTTATATCATATTTTATTATAATATTGATCAGATCATAACAAAATAGGTTATTATTTTGATTAGACCGATGTACTTTTTGTTCCAATTTAAGTTATTTTAACATCATCCTGCACCTAGTTTATAACATAATAAGTTATGGAAAAATTTTATAACATCATAACACAATGTGTTATAAACTTGATAGATTTTTCTAGTCGGGAAGTGCCGACTTTTCAGTATTTACTACGTTTTACCGAGTTCTCATAAAAATTCAATGAAAACAAACCACGCGCGCATATTGGGCAGCTGTCAAACGAAAATGCTTTTCGAAATGAAGCTGGTTGCGGCCATTGAAGGAAGAAACTTATGCGGCATTTGCGCTGCTGTTAACGAAGATTTGCCTTTGGAAAAATTGCCCTTTCCCGCATATCTGGTTATTGCTAAGAGAATCCCACAAGGTAAGTAGGGTCTGGGACCATTTGGGCAGGAGCACCTACTTTGGGCACTTGCTGCTATAACTCAATCAATTTCAAACCGATTGACTTGAATTTTTGAACATGGTTAGGTACTGTGCGTATTTGATCGTGTTTCAAAAATTAAGTCAATCGGTTCAAAATTGACTAAGTTATAGCAACAAGTGCCCAAAATAGGTGCTCCTGCCCAAATGGTCCCAGACCCTAATTGGAAATCTCCGCTGAGTTATGAATTGTCAGTAAACGACAGCTATTATGGGGATGGAATGCAAGATAAAGTGTTCGGTAATGTTGCTTGGCAAATTTACTAATTTTTGAATCAGTCAGTGTAATCTAACAGATTACTTATAGCTTGCTCGCCGGCAAATCTTTTACCAAAAAAAGCGTCCGCCATGGGGAGGAGGTGGCATGGACATTGTAATTCGATTTCCATGAAGCAAGGGACAAGGCCGGAAATAAATCAAAGCTGGAACAATAGTTAGGAATCTGGAATCAACGGGAGGGCTGGGGACCGCATTAACTGCTGAAAAAATCGGTAATACAACGAAATATCAATTTACCGAAAAAGCCCGTATTACATTGACAGCAGAATTTACTGACTAAATCAGTATTCATTTGACAGCTAGCAATTTCACGCTATATGTACTGAGTTTTCGGTAAGGAAGAAAATTACCGAGTTAACTCTGCTGTTCAAAAATCCAGTAAAATTTTACCGACTCCGGTAATCGAATCTTAGTGTGTAGCAAACAAATGAAATGTGTTGCTGAAAGTCAGTATTTCTGTGTAGAATAACTGAAGTATCGGTATTTTTTCGATTTACTGATCAAAAACCGTAAAATAAATTACCGAACAGTGGAAGCGTGATTGAGTGTGTATATGCAAGAAAATAAAATCGTGACCAAAGCAATCTCATCAAATCACACCATTTCAAATTCCTGTTGTGTTAATATAAAGTAGGATGAATCAACGTGTTATGGGAAAATTATAATTTGATCGCATCAACACTGAATAAATTTTTTCCAATCTCTTTTTGCGTCTAAAATTACTGTGCAGAATTTGGTCCATAAGGAGGTCGAATATCACATGAATCGTATTAACCCATTTCCGCCCAGTGATCTATTTATAGATCAGTAACTTTTGCGATAACTGCAGAGAAATGAAGCATTTTGGAAGACTGGTGTCTTCAGCAAAGTTGTTGAGTAGGGCCCAAGGGAAACCAGAAAAGGAAGACCTTAGAGATGTGTTGGGTAAACTTGATCTTGAGTACATGAAGTTTGTGTACGACTTCTTGAAGCAAGCTGAAGTCTTCGTTTGATAATTTCGTCTAGTTGATCCACTTGTCCACCTCGTGTCTTTGTTTGATATATCAGTCTTGTTGCTCCACTTGTCCACCTCGTGCCCCTTCGAAACTCGTCTGTTTGTATCGTTACAGGTTGTTTGTCCACTCTACGTTTGTCCAGCAGCAATACGCCACATCATGCTGTTAAGTGTCAACGAAAAGCCCTCATCACCCTATCCTTTCCTCAAATATTATTGTTACCCCTAACCTCGACTAAACCGCGAGTTTTACGGTTCCCCAAAACTAACATAGTTTTAGTCAAACACATAACATTGTATGAAATTAAAAAAAAATAACTGAATTCGGCTCCGTTATGCCTGTTGGCGCATGAGCCTCAAATAAATGATTAAGTAAAAAAAAAGTTGTTGAGAAGATCAAGGACTCTTCGATAGTACGTAATTTAGTACGTATTCGCTGCAGTAGGTGGCACTAGTGATCACGAAACATTGTGCTTTGACAGGTGTTTCGTCAACAGCCATTGCCAATACTGTCGCCTTTGTATCTTGAGAATCAGACTACATAGAAAAAAATTATATTCAGCAAAGTTGATCAGGACATCAATAGCTATTCGATAGTGAACTAGTTGGTTAAAGGTTTTTTCGCTTGGTAGCGCTAGTGAGTTTTAAAAATTCTTAGCTGCTGAATTTCAAAAATCAGGCTTCATAGAAAAATTTATTCTTCAGTAAAGTTTATCAGGACATCAAGGGCTAATGGATAGTTAACTAGTTCATTTTAGGTTTATCCGCTAGGTGGCGCTAGTGAGCTCTACAAATTCTGAATTTCTGTATCTCGAAAATCAGGCTACATAGAAGAATTTCGTCGTCGGCAAAGTTGATCAGTACATCAAGGGCTAACGTATAGTGAAATAGTTGGTTCTGGGTTTATCCGTTAGGTGGCGCTAGTGAGCTCTAAACATTCTGAACTTCTGTATCTCGAGAATCAGACTACATAGAAGAATTTTGACTTGGACAAGGTCGATCAGGACATCAAGAGCTATCCTATAGTGAACTAGTTGGTTGTAGGTTTGTCCGCTAGGTGGCGCAAGTGGGCTGTGAAAATTCTGATCAAATATTGATAAAGTAATTTTTACGATGAAATAGAACTTCATAGCTACTGATTGATTACAAAACCAGCTAGGTATCAAACAGCCGTTTCATTTCACTAAATATAATACTGAACAAAATATAGTAGTTATCAACTTGAACTAATGATAACGTAATTTTCGATAACGTGCTACGTGCTATCAATTTGTTATCTTTACCCAGGTTCATTGTGACTCTCACCTCAAAGACATTCGTTTGGGTTGAACGTGCCTCTGGAGCCAACCTACTGATTGGTCGGCTAATGCAAAATAGCTGTAGATAGATAAATTGAACGTAATTTGATCAACTAGCGCCCAGAAATTTGTTTAGAGGCCAGAAGACTTGAATGCGCAATGGTCTATTCGCAGATTAGTAAGTATTGCTAATACCGTGGAAAATGAAGCATGTTGCACTGTCTTCCATTCTCCTCTCTTTATCGTGCTCGTTCAGGAGAGTTATTATCCGATGATGAATGGGTTGGTTTATGTTTTCCCGTTAGGCGGCTTCAATGATTCTTATAAATTTTGAACTTGTGTATCTCGAGAATAGAACTACATAAAGGACTCTGGTTCATATAACAGCTGTAAATTACGTGATCCGTAAAATACGATCACGCATCATCAGTGGAAATTGTTTCCACTGTGAGCTTCAGAAGAAGCTGAGATAGATGAGAATGAGATGTTGATTCATTTCATTCATTTATTTAGTATAACAACAAGTTCAAGATAAAACTGAATCAACAATATTTCTCCATAATACACGGTTCGTGGCTGCCGTTTTCCATCCTCGGTCACGCCCGATGCTCGCCAAGTCACGCTCCACCTGGTCCGCCCATCGTGCTCTCTGCGCTCCACACCTACTTGTGCCAACCGGATCTGTCGCGAACACCAACTTTGCAGACATGTTGTCTGGCATTCTTGTAACATGCCCTGCCCATCATATCCTTCCGGCTTTGGCCACCTTCTCGATACTGGGTTCGCCGTAAAGTGCAGCGAACTCGTGGTTCATCCTTCTCCGCCACACACCGTTTTCCTGCACCCCGCCGAAGATCGTCCTTAGCACGCTTCGCTCGAAAACTCCAAGTGCTTGCAGGTCCTCCTCGAGCATGGTCCATGTCTCGTGTCCGTAGAGGATCACCGGTCTTATTAGCGTTTTGTACATGGTGCATTTGGTGCGTGGGAAAATCTTTTTCGACCGCAGTTTCTTTTGGAGCCCGTTGTAGGCCCGACTTCCACTGATGATACACCTCCGAATTTCACGGCTCACGTTGTTGTCAGCCGTCAGTAAGGATCCGAGGTAGACGAATTCCTCCACTACCTCGAAGATATCCCCGTCTATCGTAACATTACTACCCAGACAGATCCGGTCGTGTTCGGTTTCGCCTACCAGCATGTACTTTGTTTTTGAGGCATTCACTGCCAGTCCGACCTTTGCTGCTTCGCGTTTCAGGCGGGTATACAGCTCTGAACCCTTCCAAATGTTCTGGCGATAATGTCCATGTCGTCCGTAAAGCACACAAATTGAACGGATTTTGTGAAGATCGTTCCCCGGCTGTTGAGCCAGGCTCGTCGCATCACACCTTCCAGAGCGATGTTGAAGAGTAGGCATGAGAGTCCGTCACCTTGTCGCAGTCCCCGGCGAGATTCGCATGAACTAGATAGTTCACCCGAAACCCTTACGCAGTTTTGTACACTCTCCATCGTTGCTTTTAAATATCAGTCTAGTCAGCTTCCTAGGAAAGCCGTTTTCGTCCATGATTTTCCATAGCTCTGCGCGTGAGAATGAGATGAGCAGAACGCTCATAAGGTGGTCCTTTATCAAAATGAAACATAAACCAAGTTCAAAGAACAATTGCAAATATTTGGAGTTTTCGAATGACGAGTGCTAAGATAACACTAGTTTACAGCATTTTTGAACTCGGTAAGCTGATGATCGTTTTTGGTGTAGAATCATGCCCTGAGTTCGGAAACGCGAAGGAAAAAAATTACAGTAGAGCGGAAATTTTTTCGACTTTCCATACAAGGTTGATGATTTGAAATCGATTTTTGTTCTATTTTTAAGCAAAGTCGCTCACTTCACACATCTCATTCTCCGTAATCAATGCTCCGATTGAGCTGAATTTTTTACTGTAACTCACCCACATATGATATGTCAAATATACGTTGAGAAAGAATTTTTAAATTGTTTTTTTCTTATTGAAAAAAATACATTTCTTCATAAATTTTTGGAAATTTTGCTAAAATTTAAGGAGATCACCCCCAAAACTCGCCAATATCTTGATTTTCATCAATCTGACGCAAAACCTGCATTCAGATGATCAAATGGTATTAAATTCAGCTTTTAATTTATGGAAAAAGATTAAAAATTAGTTGAACAAAACGCAAGATATTTGAATTTTATTAAATGCCATATTTCAAAAAGTTGTAAAACTCGATATTGAGCTAAAACTCAAAAACTGTTCTACTTTAAATTTTCTGAAGCACGGTTTCGAAATCAGTGCTGAATTATGCTTCAAAAATTTTGGTCGTTGACAGAAGTTCACGACTTTCGTTTTATTTTGTAAACTAGTGTAATCTTTCGCTCTGTACTAGATAACGGAGTGTGACGGGAGAGGGTGAGCCACGTGCTCGCAAAGCCAGAAGGATACGGTGGGCAGGATATACTACTAGAATGCCGAATATCAACCCATTATATATAGAAATTATTAGAATGATGCATATTGAAATGCCTAAAACTGTTGAAAACTATCCATTGATAATGTAATCCATTTCTGGAACATTTCATACTGTAACTTTTTCTATTAGGAGAATATCAACTATGATCAGTCATCTAAAATAGATTTACATAGCTCATAGAAATAAGGTAGCTGCGCAAAAAAAAACTTTTTACGTGCATATGCCCCACTGTGTATTAAAACGAAAATTTTACCGTAGATTTCCGTTTAAATGACTGCAATAACTATCTTTTATGGGGTTGAGGTACTCCAGAAAAAATCAGACATCTACTGTGATTGTGGCATAATTCGGGCGTTAATGGGTTAAGCGTATAAGTGTTCTCAGGATCGGCCAATGTCGACGTAAAGATCACGAGTACATATTCGACGAGAAAGGCACTATCACCACTAGGTGGTTTAATCTGTGTTTTTCCATTATACAAATATGTAAACAAAACCATTTACGATTTCCGAGATTAAGATTCGACAATTAAACGTGCAGTAACAATCATATGCGACTGTAAAAATGAATATACGATTTCTGCGATTTCATTCACTTCGTATACGACGCATGTGTGACGCAAACGATCATTATACAACATTGTTATAGTTGTATACGATTACACCGATTTTCATCATACCTTTAGGTAGCAAGCTCGATTTAGCAGATTCATATACGATGTGAAGCGACGATTTCCACGATTCAAAGAAATCATATATACGATGCTAGTGAACTTGCAGCTTGACACAAAGAATGTATGTTTTTTTCACGATTCTATCCGATTCTGTGCGATCCTACCGATAGTATCTCGCACCTTTTATGATCGGAGACAACTATATGAAACAAAATCGCAATTGAAATTTAATTTGGCATGAAATGCGATTTTACGCAATCATTGTCAACAAATATACATATTATTATACAATTCTGATTCAATATATGAAAATATACGATTTTTTCCACACAAAGATTTACGATATGTGGTTGTCTGGTATCGTAACAATACAAAAACATATTTTTCTCCATATATATTTTAGCAAAACCATACATTTTATATTGTAAATAAACTGTTCTAAATATTGATTCGTGGGTTTTAATATATCGTACATTGCATGGTACATATATGGTTTCAAACAATAAAATGTACCGTAAACATATTGTTTTTAATTGTAATTTCACTACTGGCTATACATTTAATCAAATGGTTTTGGAATTGTTTTCTTTTGTTATGTTGTATTGTTTTACATTACATTAACCTTATAATGTTATATTGTTTTGTCATTTTCCTCCTGTCAATGGCGTCTTAGGCTTTGTAGCCAACCTGAATAACCTGAATATCCTGAAAATAATGTTAAATCTTTGATAGTGTGGACTAGAACCTATCAAGTAAACATTATTAAAATGCTATTTGGGAGTTCTCCAGATCGTCTTGTACAAACCTTCATATGATCACCCACGTCTAAGTCTGAGTAGTCTCTGATTGCAATAACAGTTGAAGCTTAGGCTCCCATACCCCACCAGCCAGATAACCGGGTTTTGCAAACTAAGCATTATTTGTGGCAACACTTTGAGCGGCATGATGGAACTATGTCGAGCGCGCTAGGTGTTATTAGACCACTAATGTAGTTGCATGAAGTGGGTGACGAGGTACATACGTATCAATACAGCGTGTTTAACCGTTATTACAATACTGAAGCTCCAATTTGACTAATGTTTGAAATACATAACTCATGTCAAGCTCGATTCAAATATAGGTTAGGTTAAAAAGCGAATCCACAGACGAACCTATATTAGTTTCAGTGTCCAATCCAGTCCATATGGTAAAGGTGGCTCTACGTCAAAGATAAATTTTGTCAATCGCATTTGATTCGGTTATGGTCGAAGGCAAGTTCACATGAGAGAAGGGGAGAAAACTCCCCTAAATATAGAGACGAACCAGCCAAGGGCTGAAAGTCTCTTTAATAAAGACAAATCAATCAATCAATCAACTCCCCTAAATGCAAATACAGAAATAGTGTTGAATTCATCAACTGATTTACGGTAATCTGCCCTGCTTCTTTCCGGGTTAACCTACATTCGTATTCCTCCCATCGCACTCTACATACCTACTACCTAGCCCGCCATGTCTCTTGGATCTGCGGTTCTTAGGACACCTGCTTCACCACTTACTTAACTATTTTATTGACTTTAAATTGATGTTTCAACTTATTCACTTTTTTCTCTTTCATTTTCTTTGCATCAAAAAAGTCACAAACATCAACAAAACAAAGCACGGGAAAAATTAAAACTGAATAAATAAATAAAAATGCACGGAAAAATAGTATTTCGGAAAAGTGAATGGTTCAAACCGAGGTTCAAACGTAAGAAAAACAGTATAATATATTGTTACATAAAGATCTGATGTAAATGTATAGTAGCTACAATGTGCAAAGCTTTTAGCGAACCATTCCATTACAATACACGTTATTGTAGCTGAGTACAGCAATTATAAATTGTTTACTATTTGCACCCTTTTTTGACAGTTGCTGTACTTAGTCTCAGTAAAATCGGTTACCGTTACTACAGAAATAGTTCAGCTGTTGTAACCCTCGTAAGGTGTTAGTTATTCACACCACGATGGCATAGTGCACGTTCACCGTGCACCGTGTGTCTGGGTCATATTGACCTTAACATCCTACTATAGTGTAGATTTAATTTTGTCAAAACAGTAGCGAACAGGCATTTCAAAAATGAGTGTGTATTGTGGTCATTTTATGATACTTTAGACTCCAAAACGATATGGGTATGGGAAAAATGTATAGAGCCCAGAGATATTAAACAGGAGGAGCGGACCTGGTGTGATGGTTAGAACACTTGACTGTCACGCCGAGGACCTGGGATCGAATCCCACTCCCGACATACTCACAAAAAATGTGGGTTCTTCCTTCGGAAGGGAAGTAAAGCGTGGGTCCCGAGATGGACTAGCCCAGGGTTAAAAATCTCGTTAATACAGATAAAAAAAAAAAAAAAATAAACAGGAAATTCATATTGGTGGACCAAAATCAAGATGGCGGCTGTTGATGGAATTTTTGGCTTTGAAGCCATGCAATGTGGATATATTTGGTATGCGAAATATATCCTAAGTTCAAAATTGGTGAAATTAAGATTGTAGTCCAAAATTCTAAATGACTGTTTAATTGTTTAATAAATTAAAATCAAGAAATGCAAGATGGTTTCTGTTTTGTGAATCTAAACCGAAATTTCGTTTCGAGGAGTAATTGGCGAAATTATTTTGTATACCACATAACTTCAGTTCTTTCTGTTGGATATTTACAACCGTAGTTTCTGAATTCCGAGCCCTGCTTATGAGCCAATTTAGCTCAATTAGCAAATCAGTTTATCGCAGAACTATTGCGAATCTCGAGTTGCCGAACGACTCATGTGATAAACATCTGTGCAGATTTTCGAATGTTCCAATCCCTGAACGTAGGTACGTACGTTTTGGAACTTCTGGAACGATCCACTTATCACTCATCGAGATTCTACATACCGCCGCGTTTTTTCCCCGTTTCATCCTCCGGGACGTGTGCCAGACAACACCCTGAATAAAATAAATTTGATACAATAACAAATTGTTTGCTCCGCGCGTATTTTTATTCGCTTGCTGCAACAACATGGACACACGAGTCAGTTTGTTTTTTTTTCGTAGATTTCGATTTTTTCGATCGAGTTCGCAGTTTTGGATGCATACACGGAGAAACTGAAAAACTCAAAATTAGGTATTTTGAAACTCAATTTTGAGTTCTTTTTCATCTCCCTTTTCATGCGCTCTTTCTGTTGTTGTCAGAGAATGAAGAGAGAAACAGTCCAACTTTTGCAGTTCCGTGCGTCAAGCCAACACTGAGTTTCTAGCACAGTACTCAAATTTGAGTGAATACAACCTGGCTAAAATATAAACGACTCATAAAAAAATGATAATTTTCCATAACAAAATCAGAAATTGCCAATAAAAAAGTAGGGGTGGGAGCAATAATAAACTACAAAATTTCCATAAACAATTCAAGAAGTGCATAAATAAATCAAAACTTCCCATAAATAATTGATTTTCGAGCAATAAAAATGTCAGAATTTCCACAAATAAATCAACAATTGCAATAAAAAACTATATTTTTTCCAACAAAAAAGTTTAAATTTTCCTTAAATAAATCTGATTTTTCCATAAATAGTTCAAAAATTTCCAATTGAAAAATATCAAAAAAGCAATTGAAAATTTAGCAATAAATAATGAGCAAAGTAAAAGTATCAGCCGAGCCATGCGGCGAAGCCGCATTGAGGATTGAGGAACTGAGGCGGCAGAAGGCCGCCGAAGTTTCCGAAATCCGATTCGCCGTAACAGCGTCGATTCAATTCTAGGCAATCCACAGATCCAAGAATTTGCCCGGTATAATGCAAACAGAGATGTTATCCTTTTTTATAGTCCGACGAGCGTTAGCGAGTTCGGACAGCAAGCGACTGTCTGTTGAATTGCACAATAGTTTCAGTTTTTCTATCATAGTTCTATGATCTAGTATGTTCGATTTTTTTTGTTGGAAAAAATATAGTTTTTTATTGCAATTGTTGATTTATTTGTGGGAATTCTGACATTTTTTATTGCTCGAAAATCAATTATTTATGGGAAGTTTTGATTTATTTATGCGCTTTTTGAATTGTTTATGGAACTTTTATAGTTTATTATTGCTTCCACCCCTATTTATTTATTGGCAATTTTCGAATTATTTATGGAAAAATTTTAATTTATTATGGGACGATTAATTGGCTGCCATACAACCTAGTCAAAATTTCGGTTGGGTGGAAAAAACTTAAAATTAGGTATTTTTTTTCACATGGAAGCAAGCGGGAACAACCCAACAAAAACATCGATTCCATCAACTCAAATTTGGCTTGACGCACGCAACCCCGAAGTTGGATGGAAAGAACTCACTTTTGGGTAGTTTCGTCTCTCCGTGTAGGTAACGGAGGCACTGGTGTGTTTGTGTGAATAGCATTTTCCGCTTCAGATAATCGAAGAGAACCAATTGGCACGCATTCGGCTTGGCACGGCGTGGTGGTGCAGGCTGTCTGGATGGTCCTACTCGGGGATAGCAATTTGGATCTCTCTTCAAACACGACTCTTGAACAAACTCCAGCCGGGATCCGGTTATACGGTTTATCGGTTGTTGCCCGGACGAATAGAACGGAGTCGGAAGTGTAGTCTGAACTTGAACTTAATTGGTTATTCAAATTATTCTGTCGGCAAATTAACATGCGTTTTGTGCAGGGGATATGGATTGAATTGGATTTTTCAAGCGTTTTGATTGCTCGTTTTGCAGGAAAGCATTTATTTGAAGAATAAAACTGCCCCAATTCAGCTTCAATAAGGGCGATGACACAGAAAAATCATGAATTTATTAGCGGTTTATTCTTATTCTGGATTTAACCCTTATGTGGCCGATAGAGTACCCGGGTATCCAACGCCCATTTAAAAAGCACGGTGTAGAAAAAAGCAAAAAGTTTGTCGGACACATAACGGTTAACGAGAGTTTGCCATGTTGCATGAGATACTGTTTGGGCCCATACATAGGAAGCGGTAATCGCGCGGATATTCAGCAAGACAGCTGAAGTTGTCGAGTTGAACTCCTGGTCGGCCCAGGTCCTCCTTGTAATTTAGAAAAGTTTATTACTTCCTTAAGCATAGAGTATCTATGTGCCTCAGGCATTGAAAAAGCTTGGTTCATGAGCAAAACTCAGTGAATTTCATGCTAACTTGATGTTCAACAGAGGTCGTCTTTTTATTAGATAAGACCTTGGATAAGACAATTTTTGAGATTTTTCGACGCACCCCTCGTAAGATTTTTTTTTCGTATTCCGCATGACACATAAGGCTTCTCCATCGCTCTTGAATCCTTACGAATTTAATGAACTGCTCTTTCCACCTGGCAGCCTCCATTGTTTTATCTGTCATCAAATTTCCATTACGGTCATTGCACATAACGGAAGAAGGCGCAATTTTTCTCGGTACACCAATAATAGTAAGTTTTGTAAAACCTTCGCATATCAATAAGTTCCATAGTCTCCTGCGCCTGAGCTTTTACATTTTCCTCATGCTCTTTTTTCCTGTTTGTGGAGGGTCCGATTCTCGACGATATTGCTGCATGTTTTGTCGAGTACCGTAAAGCAGAGTCAAGTTAATCTCCGGGTCGAAATTGATTAGACGATTTTCTATTAGTTAAAGCATGATTCACATAGTTTCCTTACAAATATCTTTTAATATGATGGTCCAAAAGCACGACACTTGAAATGGAAGTATGCTTAACCTAACTGAAAAACGTCTGATAAATTTCAACCCGGCGATTAATTTGACCCCGGTTTACGGTACTAGGTTTGAAAGCAGTAAACTTTCACAGGGTGCTGAGATTATCGCTCTCGTTGATCACATCCGCTCGTTCAGCTTCTGATGATATTCAACCACCGTCCTGTTTGCAGAAAAAAAAAAACGCTGGATGTTGAAACGCATCGATCGCCAGTTCCTAGTGCCCGACATGGTTTATAATCGAGCTCAAATCTTACTACGAGATAGTGAGCTGAGTCGATGTTGGAACCCCTTAAAGCTCTTACATCGATGGCGTCACAGCACATGGTTGCAAACTTCGCCGTTTGGGTGTCTCCAGATGTGTTTGCGTGCAAAGTAGGTACTACTAATGGTCATCCCACTGGAAGCAGCAAAGTTCACTAAGTTGAGGTCGTTGTCGTTGGGACGTAAAGAAGGCTCTCCGTATCCATGATTAAAAGGGAAAAAGTCCGCACTTCCGACCTGCGCGTTGGCATCACCGATGACAACTTACTGTCGTATTTTGGTTATTTTCCACAGGTCTTGTCAATGCTGCCGTAAAACGCATCCTTTACGTCATTGGTTTTGCTGTTGGTCGGTGCATAGATATTGATGATCGACATTCAACTCACAACTCGCTTCATCAGTTTCTCGATCACTATGAACCCGACCCCGTGTTCTGCCTTTGAGCCATCACCTTACCTTACCGGTCAGGCCTCTGCTGTACATAGTAGTCGTCTCCATTATACTCGGTCCATGGCTGTGTATCTTCAGTTCCGCATTCTGCGAAGGGTCTGCAGATCCTCCACCTGATCGACCCATCAGGCTCGCTGCGCACCACGCCTTCTTGTACCGCGTTTCTGCCGCAATGCATCTCTGAATTTTTCTGCTGGTGTCGTTGTCGGCGGTCACCAGTGAGCCCAAGTACACGAAGTCTTTAACCGCCTTGATTTCATCATCGTCGATAGAAATTTTGAGTGGCGGACTAGGTGATTCCTCTCTGGAGCCCTTTGCCATCATGTACCATGTCTTCGTCACATTAATGTCTCATCCGATTCTCCTGGCTTCGCTCTTTAGTCATGTGTACGTTTCCGACATCGTCTCAATTTTACGAGCTATAATATCAATATCATCAGCGAAACCAAGCAGCTGAACGGACTTAGTGAAAATCGTTCCACTCGTGTTTATCCTCGCTCTCCTTATAACACCCTAGCAATGTTGAACAGCAAGCACGAAAGGCCATCACCTTGCCGTAACCCTCTGCGATATTCGAAGGGACTCGAGAGTGTCCCTGATTCTCAAACTACAAACATCACTTGATCCATCGTCGCCTCGATCAATCGTATCAGGTTATCCGGGAATCCGTATTCGTGCATGATCTGCCATAGCTGATCTCGATCGATTGTATCATACGCCGATTTGAAAGCGTTGAACAAGTGATGTGTGGGCACGTTGCATTCGCGGCATTTCTGCAACACCTGGCGGATGGCGAACATCTGGTCCTTTGTAGCGCGTTCACCCATGGTGAATCCAGCGTAATATTGCCCCACGAACTCTCTTGCAATCGGTGATAGACGGCGGCATAAAATTTGAGAGAGTATCTTGTTGGCAGCGCTCAGTAGTGTGATCACGCGATAGTTCCCGCAATCCAACTTGTCGCTGTTTTTGTAGGTGGGACACACGATACCTTCCATCCATTCCTCCGGTAATACTTCCTCTTCTCAAATCTTGGTAATGACCCAGTGTAGTGCTCTCACCAGTGCTTCTTCACCGTATTTTAGTAACTCGCTTGGTAGATGATCTACTCCAGAGGCTTTGTTGTTTTTCAACCGGCTTACCTCCTCCTCAATCTCTTAAAGGTTAGGGACTTGAAATCTTTCGTCCTGCGCACGTACATCTAAATCTGTTACCACGCCACCTTCGGTGCTTGGAATCAACCCAACCCAACCCAACCAACCCAAAATCGAACTTTTTTGATGATACATTTTCAGCAGCGTTGCAGTGTTTACCGACTCGAAGTTACCGCTCGAAAATCTCTAAACTCGTGGTGCACGATCTTTGTCCTATTCTGTTCAAGTTTGGACAAACCTGTGTCACATTGGGTAGAATGTCGCAACAAATTCAGGTTGCGACATTGTCGTTATTGTTGCGCGATGGTTAAATTTTGATTCACTGATCCAGAGTCACGAGTTCAAAACAATATAGAACGATGTTAACCGGAGGAGTTGCTGTACAATTCCACCAGAAACTAGATAAGAGGGACAGATCAACTGATCTGGCAATGTCAATGTTTAAAGGGATTTCTATATTTAACAGTGGCTACGCAGCAATACTATTAACTGCCCAAGTAACATTTCAAATTTTGTTCTGCTCTATAAAAGATCTTCATGATCAATTTTATAAAACTTGCAATAAAACTAATTTATACATCAAAACCTCTTGATAACCTCTTTAAGAGTATCTTCCGGCTAAGTGGACCACTCTCGGAGAGGTTTTGCAAACCGCATTAAGAGTAGCAATAAAGCCGTTTTAAAACTTAGTTAAACATTTTGCTATTCTCGGAAAGAGATGATGATTGTTGTTGTTATTTTCATCAAAGACTTTGGCAGCTCAAGATGCAGAGAAGCGTCTTCTATGGCACGAAAAGTTCAGGAGGATACATTATTCGTAAGTCGAAAGCGATCATTTCAAAGTAAGTTTTGAGTAGTTATTGTGTTGGTAGGCTAATGCGCATTCAATTTTACCGTGAATATTGGGGTTGCACGTCAGCTAATTCTCCAATATGGTGACGACCATAATTTGCAAAAATAAAACGAAAGCAAGTTTACTTTTACGATGACCGCAATCAACCTAGTTTCTGCTTTTCCACCAACAGATGTCATTACTAATCGAACGGATCGCTATCTGTTGAGAGTTTGAACAGTTCTATTGTGGTAAAATTGAATGCCAGAAGGTTTACATATCGGAGAGTTTTGTTTACTCTTAAAATCTGGCTTTATGGATATCTTCATACTATAAAACATTTCATCAATGGTTTGAATAAAAGTAGTCATAAAACTGTGAGTTTTAATTATTTCTGTAATAAAACCTTAATAAAAATCAAACAAAACCAATCAGCAAAGGAATTGTTACTTGGGTGGTTTCTTCTCAATATTTGATAGTCATATTGACATTAATGCTGAGTGACATCACCAAAATTAAATTCCACAACCAATTTCCCTTCCTTAAAGAACTTGATTGCTGAACCCACCGCTCCAAAGCGGATGCAGGCAGTATATTGAACGAAACATTTTCCCACTCAGAATCCCAATTTATTCAACCCACAATGCCTAAAGTAACACTCAATCAATTTGCAACCCGCTCATACAAACCTATAGGATCGTTAGAACGATTGTGCCCAATTAGTCATCATCTCACTCGTTGATTGTACGCCAGAGCCTTCCCCATCGCACTGCCAAGAACTGGTCCACAAACTCCTATTTTTCCCATGTGAACCATATCTTCAAGTAAACCGCCCTCCCACACACACACACACATACCCACAATCCCGCCAGCATCCGGTTGGCATTCATTGCTTTGATGAAATATGAATAAATCTCGTTATACACTTTGGCTAAATCAATCAATCGACCCCTTCTGATTTGAGCTGAATGTGTAGGGAGAGGTACATGCCACCACCATCACCACCGAGATTTCGTCGTTCGGTTCCTTCCTGCTGCTGGTCGTCTGCTTCTGATCCCGATCCCGATCCAAATGCCATGTCATATTCCGGTGCAAAAGTTGACCTTTTCCCATCGGGATCTTTACCGGGTTTGCTTGGTTGGGTTGCAGGGTTGAATCCAGTTGTCTTGTATGTCTTCTAAAGATACACGATCGATTACACAAGTTTACAAAATAAAATGAAAGTCGTGAACTTCTGTCAATGACCAAAATTTTTGAAGCACAATTTAGTGCTGATTTCGAAACCGACCTTCAAAAAATTTTAAGTAGAACAGTTTTTGAGTTTTAGCTCAATATCGAGTTTTGCAACCTTTCAAAATATGTAATTTACTAAAATTCAAACATATTGCGTTTTGTTCAACCAATTTTAAATCTTTTTCCATAAATTAAAAGCTGAATACAATACCATTCGATCATCTGAATACAGGTTTTGCATCAGATTGATAAAATTCAAGATATTGGCGAGTTTAAGGAACGATCTTCTTAAATTTTAGCAAAATTCCCAAAAAAATTTGAAGAAATGTATTTTTTTCAATAAGAAAAAACCAACTTAAAAATTCTTTATCGACGTTTATTTGACATATGTAGGCGAGTTACAGTAAAAATTTCAACTCAATCGGAGCATAAATTACGGAGAATGAGATATTTGAAGTGAGCGACTTTGCTTAAAAATAGAACAAAAATCGATTTCAAATCATCAACCTTGTATGGAAAGTCAAAAAAATTTCCGCTCTACTGTAATTTTTTTCCTTCGCGTTTTCGAACTCAGGGCATGATTCTACACCAAAAATGATCATCAGCTTACCGAGTTCAAAAATGCTGTAAACTAGTGTTATTTTTGGTTATGAAAACGATAAATGGGCATCAAGAATAACTGTTTTTTCTTACACGGTCAGAAAATTTACATATTTTTGAGCCAAAGTGGGACAACTCAAAAAATGAGTAAACCTCATTTCTAGCTCTGGCTCGAGTGCGAAATCTCATCAGTTTAACCCTAGTCGTGCATTATGACCCCTAAAAGTGCACTAGGTCAGCGAGGTGAGCGCAAGCTAATGCACGAAGAAGGTTAAGCCGTATAATAAAATTGGTCATGCCAAGTGTATTATGCAGCTTAAATTGATAGGATTTTCGCACTTGGGCCAACGCTAGCGCTGGAAATACGATTTACTTATTTTTAGAGCTGTTCCATTTTTTACGCAGGTTTGTGTGAATCTTTCTCATTTTAGAGTAACTTTCTTCATAGCGTGTACACAAGGAACTAGCACATACTACTTAGTATTAGTTTTACTCTCAATGTGTAAGCACTAGTATTTCCATATCTCTTTGTCAAAGCAATTCCGGTACGGAATACCCTCGAAAGCAGATCAATTTTCATTGGGATGGAAATGATGGCCTGTGTAATCTATATAGAAAATGGATATTAAAAACGAAAATCGAACATAAAGATGAGCGGACCTGGTGGAATAGTTAGAATACTTGGCTATCACGCCGAGGACCTGGGATCGAATTCCACTCCCGACAAACTCGCAAAATGTGAATTCTTCCTTCGGAAGGGAAGTAAAGCGTGGGTCCCGAGATGAACTAGCCTATGGCTAAAAATCTCGTTAATGCAGATAAAAACAAAAATAAGTGTTTGATAACCAACTGGTTTCAAACTTTTGCACTACAGGCGCCGCGCCCGATTCGACCCTGCAACCTGTCTTGCTGCATGTGATCCGGAAACGAGGCAGGAATACGAAACACTCACTCGTACTGAACCATCAAGGCAAGCTCGGTAGGGTTCCGAAAAGATCCATTCTACCACCCACCACCCTGCTCCCCCCGGAGCTTGCAGCTCCTTTACCGCCCCAAAGATTGAAATGATTCATTTGCTCGTCTCTAGGTTCGCTTGTATTTACATAAATATTCGATAAAAGGACTTTTTCTTGCTTCTCAAAAAGACTGCAGCGCACAGCAATGTCGAGCGAGACTACCTACGAGGGTGAAGGGAGTGAACTTTTCGCCCTGACGACAACCAACCAAACACGAAGAACGCTCGTCGGGACCCAATGCGATGATGGAGAGGACTAAGGCTTATTCTAGATGAATATGCCTCAACATCGACTGTTGTTGCCTAGATGGGGCCCCAGAGAGAGTGTGAAAGGAAAAAAAAAGGAAAATATGTCCCCAGGCAATGACGATGGGATTCGAAATATATCCAAAAGAGGCATCAGCAGTAGGAGCCCTCACCCGTTTCGCACTCAGACCCAGTAGCAGACTGCAGCAGCTTCGAGTGCTCGAGTGGATAAGTGAGGGTAAATGTTGTTTACGTAGATTATTTATGTGATCACTCAACGATTTATGCCGAGCACATGCTTGATGTAGTGCCGTATAGGGTGTTTGCTGATTTTTTCATATATCTTATCTTGAATACGCATACGGTGTGGTGGTGCACCAGATGCAGCGAACTGAATCGCTGATTTTTTCGAATATGGGGTCGATGTGGATACCAATGTACCGATTTATCTATTTTAGTTGACAAAACTGTTTCAACATAGAATGCGAAACGTTACTCTAAAGGTGCACACCTAATTAACTCCATTCATAATGTTATAAAGTAAATCCAATTATTAAATTAGCTTACAGAATAAAACGGAGTTATCAAAGATACCAATTTTTCATATGTAGTTGTTTAGTTATAGCATAGCATAGAAAACAGAATAATTCCAGCAACAAATAAAAAGGCAATGCAATGATTGGAAAGTTGGATTTGGAACAGAAGAATATTGAACCGTGCATGTTGACTCGAGAACAGCAGAATATCGGCGTAAAAATGGCAGCTATTCAGGAGGTACGTTGGTCCAACATTGAAAACACGAATTCCGAGCGGTAGATTCCATCACCGCATCTTCATTAAAGAATATCGATTACGAAGATGGTGAAAGAATAGAACGTGGAGTTGACTTCCCAGTGATCGGGAAGCAGGGATGGGAACATTCACTTGCATAGAGTTACACTCACTTGCTATTTCCTCAGCTCAGAAGCGTGCAGTCAAAGAGCGATGTATCGACGACTTTTGCCTTGTGGTTTTGTCTAAAACTTTGCTGAATATAGTAGAGGTCGCACACGAATCCCCAGAGCTGTGAAAGCGACGCTCCACGAGGTGAGTGTAGGGGAGCTAAGCCCAAAATGCCAAGATGGGGTAAAATGGCCATTGGCCCAACTCATAAAATCATTCCTGAATGGGACTTGATCATTACTGGGTGAATGGTGTCAAGATATGTTTGCATCGAAAATTCTTCTAGAAGCTATGTCACCAAACCCACGAAAAATCTTTTGATTTCCCAATGAAAATTGGCAACTTCCGGTTTTTCGTGCTTGCAATTAAGGTTTTCTGTTGATTTTATTACCAGCTAAGAGTTTCCAACGAGATTGAGGCACACATGGAGACGCATGGTTGTTGATGTCTACGCTTTCCATGTTAGGGGTCATTCAAATATTACGATCATCGTTTTGCGGCGAGGGGGGTAACACTCCATTTATTTAGTATATGAATAAGCGGAACAGAGGGGGGGGGGGGGGGGGAAAGGAGTCGGAAATGCCGGAAAACTGATGGACGTAATTTTTGAATGTTTTCATGAAGTGGCATCTTACCCCATGGCAGATGGCTTTTTGCACCACTTCCGTTTTACAAATCAGTTTTTAAAATCGCTAAAAATCGATGAAAATGAAATAGTTTAGTGAATAGTTTTACTGAAGTATCGAGCAAATATTGTCTAGTTGCTGTTACCCTTTTGAAAGCCTAACAAATGAGGCTAATTATCATTGAAAACGATGAAAGTTCGAAAAATGGCATCTTACCCCACTTGACCCTAATTTACATTCACCTCGTGGAGAGTTGCCTTTGCAGCTCCCTCACGACTTCGGTATGCGTGTGCGACCTCTACTCTATTCAGCAAAGTTTTAGACACAAGGCATAAGTCGTCCATACATCGTTTTTTGACTGCACCCTTCTGAGCTGAAGAAATAGCAAGTGAGTGTAACTCTTTGCAAGTGAGTGTTCCCATGCTTGTCGGGAAGTAGATGAGTTATTCGATGAAAGCCGATATGTGGATATTTTGACACATCCAATCTTTTGAACGTTATTTCGCAAAAAAACACGACTTAACGGCCGGGACTGACAGTATGGCCTCGGACGTTGTGATCCGGCCCCCTGTCAAACGATACAAATTCTTAGTGCAATTAAAAGGAACATTACTTAACATTTGATAATGCGGGTAACTTTGATAGTGCGACATGCATGGTATAGTTTATCTTACAGGTACAAGTACTTACAGGTATTCCACTAGCACGCATAGGTTCATCGTCATGTTCGAACTGGTAGTTGAAGTTTTATCTATTACAGATATGTCAGATTATCCTTTTCACACTCATTCGAAAGGGTTTGAAGGGATTCCAGGGAGCTTCCAAAGGGGGTTTCAGATATGTTCAGAGGCGTGACAAGGCTATTTCATGAGGGTTCCAAATGGATATCCGTTGAATTGAGGGGACGCACATGACATCCCCTAAACTCCCCTTCTGAGAACCCTAAAACACTTCGGAAAACGCTTGACATCCATTGAAACGTTCTGGATTCTTTCGAAACTCCCTGAGATCCCATGCAACACTCGTGGAACACACTGAAACCCTTTCAAACCCCCAGAACGTTCCTGAAATTCACAGAAACACCTCTTAAACCACTTGGAAACCCCATGAATTCTTTAGTACGCCTCTGAAACTCCATGAAAACCCTAGAACGACCCTATAATTCCCTGGAACATTTTTGAAAACTCCTGGAGCACCCACCAAGTAACATTTTAAGTTTTGTTCGGCTCTATAAGAGATCTTCATGACCATTATTTAAAAAAAAAAAATACATCAACACCTCTTGATAACCTCTTTAAGAGCATCTTTCGGCTAAGTGGACCACTCTCGGAGAGGTTTTGCAAACCGTATTAAGAGCAGCAATGAAACTGTTTTAAAACCTAGTTGAAAAAAATTTCGTACTTGAAAAAGGTTATGATGATTGTTGTTGTTTTTTTATAACAAATAAAAAATGACAGCTCAAGATGCAGAAAAGCTTCTTCAATGGCACGTTATGCCTAGCAGGAGACATCATTCTCAAGTAGAAAGCGATCATTTCAAAGTAATATTTTAGTACTTATTGTGTTGCTAGGCGCATGCGTATTCAATTTTACCGTGAATGCAGAAACATATAATCAATGCGCTTCGAAAATAAAGAATATTATCATCTTAGAATAAAATTTATCAATTTGAGCATGAGCATGAGCATGATTGACCGCCCGCGGTTGCTCCTCTGTTATTGCAAGGACAACTGCATTTACACAAAGAACCAACAGATGATGCTTGGGATTAGCTTTCTCTTCATTGTGTAAATACTGGAATCCCAATACTTTTCAATAAGCAATACCAGCGCCGGCCGCGTCCGAATGCAGGTCAATTGAGGATGGGGAAGGAAGTGATGACGTGATTCTCGCTTAGGCCAATAACCGAGGAATTCTCTGCGTTACTACGAGAAATCACTAGGAGTTTGGACAGGGTAAATGGAGATGTGTTAAGGAATTCGTCGTAGTAAACGAATGTAATGTTTTGATTTTTGATGTTAAACACCGACGCACCCGTAGTTTGCGTTTCCGCCCGAGACAATGCTGAACGCGATCGATTCACAAGTATTTACAAAATTACACGTGATAAATAAATCAGAAAGACCTTACCGTATGGTTCGCCGTCTATCTTTTACCATTTATTCATTTGGACTAAAATATTACAAATGTCGACACCGAAGATGACGAACCATTCAAACTTTTGTGTACATGCAAAAAATGAAAGAAACATATTTATCATCAACTAAATGTGCTTTTGGAACTAGCGCCGACACATGACGTGACGAACTTTTCAATATTTGTTAGATAAATACACAAAAAACCAGAGCAGAATTTTATACATCCTTTAGCATTAATTATTGTGATAAAATGGAACGAGCTCACCAATAAACATCCTTCGAAGTCTCCAGTGCGTATGTGCTGCAGCATCTTCCACTAACTGGCCACGAAATCACACTGAACCGCTACAACAACACACTGGTACGACGATGTGCACATTCAAATTGTCGACGACGACGCGGCCGATCCGAATGAAAGAAAAGCGGCACTTCCACTTTGCCTCCAAAAACACACTAAACCGCCCCGTACGAAGATGAGCACGCACGCAGAACGACGACGCGATGCAACGACAAATCAAGACGGACTGAAATGTCATCAGCTGCTGGCATCACACGACCGACTCGCACAAAACTAGTTTTTTTTCCCAAAAACACGCACACAGAACGACGACGCGATGCAACGACAAATCAAGACGGACTTAAATGTCATCCGCTGCTGGCATCACACGACCGACTCGCACGAAAACTAGTTTTTTCCCCCAAAAACACGCACACAGAACGACGACGCGATGCAACGACAAATCAAGACGGACTGAAATGTCATCCGCTGCTGGCATCACACGACCGACTCGCACAAAAACTAGTTTTTTCCCCTAAAAACACGCACACAGAACGACGACGCGATGCAACGACAAATCAAGACGGACTGAAATGTCATCCGCTGCTGGCATCACACGACCGACTCGCACAAAAACTAGTTTTTTCCCCTAAAAACACGCACACAGAACGACGACGCGATGCAACGACAAATCAAGACGGACTCCTTAGAATAAAATTTATCAATTTGTTAATTTAGTAAAACTATCTGGAATTATAAGAAAACTCAGCCGAGAGAGTTAACTTATGCGAGCATGTTGTGGAAATGACGGCAAACTACACAGTCTCTAGAGCAAACTTATGTGTCTCTGACAGATTTTGGGCCGCTGAATCCGAATTTGAGCTCAGATTTGCTCCAGCACGTCACAATTTTGAGCTATACCTCAATTTATAGGGCAAAATATGCGATATGGGGCTGTCCATAAACCACGTGGTCATTTTTTTGGGACTTCTCAACCCCAAAACTGCCAAAAAAGCCCAAAATCGCATATTTTGCCCTATAAATTGAGGTGCAGCTCAAAATTGCGACGTGCTGGAGCAAATGTGAGCCCGGATTCAGATTTAGCAGCCCTAATTCTTTCAGAGACACATAAGTTTGCTCTTGAGACAGACCAAAAGTTAATTTTTCTTAGGCTGTGCTATCAATGCATTGCTATTTTGAGCAAAATTTGCTATTTTCCATTCACGTTATCTAATTCTTCAATATGGCGACGACCATAACACTAGTTTACAGCATTTTTGAACTCGGTAAGCTGATGATCATTTTTGGTGTAGAATCATGCCCTGAGTTCGAAAACGCGAAGGAAAAAAAATACAGTAGAGCGGAAATTTTTTCGACTTTCCATACAAGGATGATGATTTGAAATCGATTTTTGTTCTATTTTTAAGCAACGTCGCTCACTTCACACATCTCATTCTCCGTAATCAATGCTCCGATTGAGCTGAATTTTTTACTGTAACTCGCCTACATATGATATGTCAAATATACGTTGAGAAAGAATTTTTAGAATGTTTTTTTCTTATTGAAAAAAAAATACATTTCTTCATATATTTTTGGAAATTTGGCTAAAATTTGAGGAGATCGTCCCTGAAACTCGCCAATATCTTGAAATTCATCAATCTGACGCAAAACCTGCATTCAGATGATCAAATGGCATTGTATTCTGCTTTTAATTTATGGAAAAAGATTTGAAATTGGTTGACCTAAACGCAAGATATTTGAGTTTTAGTAAATTCCATATTTTTAAAAATTGTAAAACTCGATATTGAGCTAAAACCCAAAAACTGCTCTACTTAAAATTTTTTGAAGCACGGTTTCGAAATCAGTGCTAAATTGTGCTTCAAAAATTTTGGTCGTTGACAGAAGTTCACGACTTTCGTTTTATTTTGTAAAGTAGTGTAATTAGTGAAAATAACACGAAAGCAAGTTTTCTTTTATGATGACCGTAATAAACCTAGCAGTGTCATAGTTTCTGCTTTTCTACCAACAGATGTCGTTACTTATCGAACGTATCGTCAACTGTTTAGAGTTTGAACAGTTTTATTGTGGTAATAAGGCCGATGCAAATATTTTTTTTTTATGTCCGAGACCTCCCATAGGGTACGAGGGGGGGGGGACAAAAATTAATAAAGAAGAAACAAAAAAAAACTATTAAAAATTACAAATTTCACCAACTATTGAAAAAATATTTTTCAACTATTGAAAAATAGTTGCTTGTAAACGGAAGCAGTCAGTAGTGTGCGGTAGTTCGGCAGCAGCAAAGCTTCGCGCGCTCGCTTTGCTAGATTTTTGCGATTTGTTTTTCTTCTCTGCGGGGCACCGACGACGGGACGCCAAGCAGTCAGTAGTGTGCGGTAGTTCGGCAGCAGCAAAGTTTCGCGCGCTGGCTTTGCTAGATTTTTGCGATTTTTTTTTTCTCTTCTCTCTGCGGGGCTCCGACGACGGGACGAGTGTGCGCGCGCCGTGGTTGAGTCGGTTCCGAATTTTTCGCTTCCCTTCGGCGCTAGTTTCCAATACACTTTTAGTTGATAATAAATATTTTCTTTCATTTTTTGCATTTACACAAAAGAGTGAAAAATGTTAGTTCGGGTTCGCCGGTCGAGAAAAATCCGGGCGCCGACAAGTGAGTCGCGTTCAGTGTATTTCTGTGTGGAATAGACTAAAGGTTTCTGCTCCCTAGTGGAGTGGAGACGCGCGATAGAATTTTCTTTTTGGCTAGTTCTTGCGTCGAAAAGTGGTCGGTTGTTAACGGCGGTTTGTGTATATTGATCCATTGTCAAATCATATCACCAACCATAGGTGACTCCCGGACTGACAATGTACCTTACCCTACTAACAAAAAATTCCTTCCTGAGACAAACGTGGAGATGCAGCGATTCGCGGTCTTTTTAACAACGTTTGTCTTACTAACATTCCCTTCCATCCTCGATGACCGTAAGGACGTGGCCGGCGCCGTTATTGACCTTATTAAAGTTGAGAGCTCTCGACCTGTGTACATTGAGAATAGTAAGCTAGTCCCAAGCCCTATTCATTGGTTCCTTGTGCAATTTCGATTGCTCTGGTCAATCACGGAGTAGCAACTACGAATTGTGCGGTCATCTATGCTCATGCTCATGCTCAAAAATAGTTGCTTGTAAACGCTTCTATTGAAAATGGAGCCACGGGACGCCATGTTTTTTTTTTCGCCCCTTCAATATTTTGGGATTTTTGAAGGGGGGGGGGGGGGTGACATTAAACATATTAAATATTTGCATCGGCCTAATGATTGCCAGAAGGATTAGGGGGCGTCCATAAATGATGTAGTTTTATTGGCAGTAGAGGGGAGAGGGTGTTTGTGATTTTGTGAAGAAGTGTGACGATAGGGGAGTAGGGGTTTATGATATGCTACGTAGCTTTCTACTAAGTTTATTGAAAAAAAAGTATTTCGTAATTTACCCTCGAGCAGTCGCGTCTTGGACCACCTTCAGCGACACCACGCTCACGCTGTGTACCAGTGCTGGTGCGTGTACTCAGTACACGACGCGACCGCTCCCGGGTTTATAAAGTTTTTACTTGCATTAAGTATCATTATCCAGCAATTAAAATTATATACTGGTGATCGATCGACTGTAAGGTTTAATCTGTTGCTGGGTCATTAGGCCGAAGGCCATTAGGCCGAAGGTCATTAGGCCGAATGGTCATCAGGCCGAATGGTCATTAGGCCGAATGGTCATTAGGCCGAATGGTCATCAGGACGAATTGAAAGTTAGCCGTTGTTTTTACCTTTTCCAACAATTTTTGCCAAAAACTAGTTTAACAAAGAAACTAGAAAGAATATGTTTAAATGTTTTAAAGAAGGAAAAAAATATGAATTGAATATCAGCAGTTTCAGCGCCAAAAACTATTTTAGCAATGATACTAGAAAGAACAGCCTATATTTAAAAGAAGGAAAAATTCATGGGTAAAATATCAGTGGACTCAGCATCAATAAAATATCTTCGTGCCTGTTGTAGTATCCAGAGATGACAGAGTAGAAAAAGCGATATATTATTAGTTTTATTTTGTATTGCATTTCCTTAGCGTACACGCATGCGTTTATCTGAGCGTGCATGAATAGAATTTTATAAACGTGCTCACGGGCTAACGCCCGTAACGCACCCTAAACGTCAGATACATTGACTCGTGCTTGATAGATGAGGATGCTTCAGTTTAGTGAATATTGTTGTGACGGACGGATGTTCGTCGTCGTGCGCGTTAAAATTTAGAAAAACAATTCGGCTGATGGCGGAACGGCCGAATGCTAAAAAATAGTGACCGGATACCACAATGGCGCAGTCGGTTTGGAGCCGTAGCGCTCCCGCTGTTTTGTAAAGTGCTAATAGGTTTGTATTATTGTGAAAAGGAAACAGATTCCCCCGGTAAGACTCCCTGACGGAAAATCAGTGGAGTAGGCCGGGAGGTGAAAAAGAAAATATTCCCCCGGTAAGACTCCCCGACGGAAAATCAGTGGAGTAGGCCGGGAGGTGAAAAAAAAAAATATTCCCCCGGTAAGACTCCCTGACGGAAAATCAGTGGAGTAGGCCGGGAGGTGAAAAAAAAATATTCCCCCGGTAAGACTCCCTGACGGAAAATCAGTGGAGTAGGCCGGGAGGTGAAAAAGAAAATATTCCCCCGGTAAGACTCCCTGACGGAAAATCAGTGGAGTAGGCCGGGAGGTCAAAAAGAAAATATTCCACCGGTAAGACTCCCCGACGGAAAATCAGTGGAGTAGGCCGGGAGGTGAAAAAAAAAAATATTCCCCCGGTAAGACTCCCTGACGGAAAATCAGTGGAGTAGGCCGGGAGGTCAAAAAGAAAATATTCCACCGGTAAGATTCCCTGACGGAAAATCAGTGGAGTAGGCCGGGAGGTGAAAAAGAAAATATTCCACCGGTAAGACTCCCTGACGGAAAATCAGTGGAGTAGGCCGGGAGGTGAAAAAGAAAATATTCCCCCGGTAAGACTCCCCGACGGAAAATCAGTGGAGTAGGCCGGGAGGTCAAAAAGAAAATATTCCACCGGTAAGATTCCCTGACGGAAAATCAGTGGAGTAGGCCGGGAGGTGAAAAAGAAAATATTCCACCGGTAAGACTCCCTGACAGAAAATCAGTGGAGTAGGCCGGGAGGTGAAAAAGAAAATATTCTACCGGTAAGACTTCCTGACGGAAGAAGGGCAGTGGAGTAGGCCGGGAGGCAAGAACAAATGATTCACCGGAAAGGCTCCCAGACGGAAGGACAGAGGAGTCGCCCGAAAGGAAAAGCAAGAAGATTCCCCGGAAAGGCTCCCTGACTAAAGGGCAGAGGAGCAGCCCGGGAGGTATGATCACAGACAAACAGAGGCTGTGTGATGATGATCACAGACAAACAGAGGATGTGTGATGATGATCACAGATAAACAGACGATGTGTGATGATGATTACAGAGGTTTTGTGATGATGATCACAGACAAACAGGACATGTGATGATGATCACAGACAAACAGAGGATGTGTGATAATGATCACAGATAAACAGACGATGTGTGATGATGATTACAGAGGTTTTGTGATGATGATCACAGACAAACAGAGGACATGTGATGATGATCACAGACAAACAGAGGATGTGTGATGATGATCACAGACAAACAGAGGACGTGTGATGATGATCACAGTCAATCAGAGGATGTGTGATGATGATCACAAACAGAGGATGCGTGATGATGATCACAGACAAACAGAGGATGTGTGATGATGACCACAGACAAACAGAGGATGTGTGATGATGATCACAAACAGAGGATGTGTGATGATGATCACAGACAAACAGAGGATGTGTGATGATGATCAGAGACAAACAGAGGATGTGTGATTATGATCACAGACAAACAGAGGACGTGTGATGATAATCACAGACAAACAGGATGTGTGATGATGATCACAGACAAACAGACGATGTGTGATGATGATCACAGACAGAGGATTTGTGATGATGATCACAGACAAACAGAGGATGTGTGATGATGATCACAGACAAACAGAGGATGTATGATGATGATCACAAACAGAGGATGTGCGATGATGATCACAAACAGAGGATGTGTGATTAAGATCACAGACAAACAGAGGATGTGTGATGATGATCACAGACAAACAGAGAATGTGTGACGATGATCACAGACAGAGGATGTGATGATGATCACAGACAAACAGGATGTGTGATGAGATGATGATCACAGACAAACAGAGGATGTGTGACGATGATCACAGACAGAGGATTTGTGATGATGATCACAGACAAACAGAGGATGTGATGATGATTACAGACAAACAGAGGATGTGCGATGATGATCACAGACAAACAGAGGATGTGTGATGATAACCACAGACAAACAGAGGATGTGTGATGATGATCACAAACAGAGGATGTGTGATGATGATCACAGACAAGCAGAGGATGTGTGATGATGATCACAGACAATCAGAGGATGTGTAATGATGATCACAAACAGAGGATTTGTGATGATGATCACGAACAAACAGAGGATATGTGATGATGATCAGGGACAAACAGAGGATGTGTGATGATGATCACAGACAAACAAAGGACGTGTGATGATGATCACAGACAAACAGGATGTGTGATGATGATCACAGACAAACAGAGGACGTGTGATGATGATCACAGACAGAGGATTTGTGATGATGATCACAGACAAACAGAGGATGTGATGATGATTACAGACAAACAGAGGATCTGCGATGATGATCACAGACAAACAGAGGATGTGTGATTATGATAACAGACAAACAGAGGATGTGTGATGATGATAACAGACAGTGGATTTGTGATGATGATCACAGGCAAACAGAGGATGTGTGATGATGATCACAGACAAACAGAGGATGTGTGATTATGATCACAGACAGAGGATTTGTGATGATCACAGACAAACAGAGGATGTGTGATGATGATCATAGAAAAACAGAGGATGTTTGATGCTGATCACAGACAAACAGGATGTGTGATGATGATCACAGACAAACGGAGGATGTGTGATGATGATCACAGCCAAACAGAGGATGTGTGATGATGATCACAGACAAACAGAGGATGTGTGATGATGATCACAGACAAACAGGGTGTGTGATGATGATCACAGACAAACAGAGGATGTGTGATGATGATCACAGACAAACAGAGGAAGTGTGATGATGATCACAGACAAACAGAGGCTGTGTGATGATGATCACAGACAAACAGAGGTTGTATGATGATGATCACAGACAAATAGAGGATGTGTGATGATGATGATGATAATGATGATGGTGATGATTTTTTGCCATAAGAGTAGAGAGGAAGGCGGATGTAGTATCCAGAGATGACAGAGTAGAAAAAGCGATATATTATTAGTTTTATTTTGTATTGCATTTCCTTAGCGTACACGCATGCGTTTATCTGAGCGTGCATGAATAGAATTTTATAAACGTGCTCACGGGCTAACGCCCGTAACGCACCCTAAACGTCAGATACATTGACTCGTGCTTGATAGATGAGGATGCTTCAGTTTAGTGAATATTGTTGTGACAGACGGATGTTCGTCGTCGTGCGCGTTAAAATTTAGAAAAACAATTCGGCTGATGGCGGATCGGCCGAATGCTAAAAAATAGTGACCGGATACCACACCTGTCACACGATACACATATGCAAAATGGTCATTTGCAGAGGAAGCTCTCAGTTAATAACTGTGGAAGTGTTCATAGAACACTAGGCTGAGAAGCAGGCTTTGTCTCAGTGGGGAACGAATTATTAAGCTTTATTAATTAAATATTATTAATTAAATTAAAATTTATAAATTAAATTAAAATTTAATTAATAAATAAATCAAATTAAATTAAATTAAATTAAAATTAAAATTAATATTATTATTAAATATATTATTAAGCTTTATTATTAAACGAAATTTAAGCTGTCTGCCCGACGTTTCGACACTGGATTGGTGTCATCTTCAGGGGGTACTGTAATTTAATGTTTGTTTGTACAATTATGTGTTAATTTTTGGTTGCTATGACTTACAATATTCGTTTTGTTATATGTCCAATGTTTAGTCTAACGGTAACTATCGTGGTTGGTGGTTTTAGGTACATACTGTGAATTTTAAATTTGTTATGTTATGAAACTGTTGTAAAATATTTAACAAAACTACCTTTCTGAACTCAAACTGTAAAAATTATTCTTTTTTCTCGCACAACTTGTATCGGCAATGGCGCAATTTGACTATCTTTCCGTTTGTCTTATGGATGGTCAACGTGCCCTATCGGTGATATTGAGTCCCTCTCATTAATGTTATTATCATTCTCTCCTAGTCGTTTTTCGTTCGTTATTGCTCTTATGTCGTGCAACACTGCTGCGTATGTTGTGCTGAGTTTACTCTATATCTGTTAACTAGGGTATCGGGATGCTTCGTTGGCATAGTCCCCTCATTCGGCCTATCTTAACGTTAACCAAAAACTCAAACAAACACGCATAACTGGAGATCAGAAAAGCCATGCGCCAAACAAATGTAACATTTCGTTTCAATTTTAGCATTTTGGAGCATTAAAATTGAATGAAAATGTCATTTTGTTTAGCTTTTGTAGTCTATACACATGATCATAAATGGCCTGATTCTGGAACATTTCGAATTGACTTTTTGATAACTTAACATTTTATGCGACGGTCAAAGACGCTATTTTGATCTTCTATATTTGTTTTCAACGAAAAATTACTATTTTACAAATTAAATGTGGGCCGAATATTGAGGACATTTTTTTCACCATGTACCCAAATCTTGGCCCACCAATAAAATGACGTCAACAATATCGAAAAAGTGACGTCAACCACATTGCTTGCGAATGAACCAGAAAGAACGAACGGAAAGAAAGATTTTGTGTGCGGTTAATGTAAAAATATAACACAATAATGTGGTTGCATTGTTATTGTTACTAAATAAAGAAAGAACTTTAGTTTAAGTGATTTATTTATAGTTATGTGGAAATTTGGCTCCGAAAATGTAATTTGAAAGCAAGATTGGTGAACAAACAGTGATAATACTTCAGCAGAAATATTAAAAAAATATAGAATAAGTGGTTCTAGCGTTTGGAAAGCAATAGACCAACGTTGTATCCACTAATAGGCCAATTTTCGTACCGTAGACCAACGTTGCATACTATCGCATCGAATCTTTTCAACGTAATTAAGTAAATTCTTGAATATTTACGCTTGTTTACTTCCAATTGCAGTAGCATGCACTGCCTAGAGTGCGTGATAGAGTGAACACATAATTTAAACTGCTATAATTTCACGAGTTATGGTCAAAAATGTCAAGGCGGCTGGCATATTAGGCCAAGGAACGGTACACATACCCTATATCTGTTCTCTTATTGACTGTGTAGTTTGTGTTGGTGATGTGACACATTTCTAAAAACGGGAGTGTGGATTTCTTGTAACTATGGTCAACAATCTGTGTGTGTTCTAAGTCAAATCTTGTGATCTTGTTCTATACAATGTTGTATTAGTGCTGTCGTAGTTTCAGCACAACATACGCAGCAGTGTTGCACGACATAAAGAGCAATAACGAACGAAAAATGACTAGGAGAGATAATAACATTAATGAGAGGGACTCAATATCACCGATAGGGCATGTTGACCATCCATAAGACAAAGGAAAGATAGTCAAATTGCGCCATTGCCGATACAAGTTGTGCGAGAAAAAAGAATAATTTTTACAGTTTGAGTTCAGAAAGTTAGTTTTGTTAAATATTTTACAACAGTTTCATAACATAACAAATTTAAAATTCACAGTATGTACCTAAAACCACCAACCACGACAGTTACCGTTAGACTAAACATTGGACATATAACGAAACGAATATTGTAAGTCATAGCAACTAAAAATAACACATAATTGTACAAACAAACATTAAATTACAGTACCCCCTGAAGATGACACCAATCCAGTGTCGAAACGTCGGGCAGATAGCTTAAATTTCGTTTAATATAATAAAGACTGCGTTGCCGAAAATCATAAGAATATATATATATTTATTGCAATGATCTATTTTTTCCACACATTAATGTAAATAACAAATAATTGACATGAGTGCCGGCTTCATTTCATAAGACATGCAGCTATCGGAAGCAACCACTGTATCTGAGAAAATGGTTTTGAAATCTTTCGTAATGAATAATGAATAATGAAAGAATTTTTTTTTTTATGAAAATCAATTTCTGCTCAAATGCTTCTCACGACCAATAGTTTGCTGCTTGCTATAGAGCACTGCACGCCGATTAGGTTGCAAAGGAAAAATTTTCTAAGTTTATGGCATTATTCCAGGAGTTCATTATACAGTTTCTACAGGACTTCCTCGAAGAATTCCTCCAATAATTTCTTGAGGAGGTCCTCTAGCAGCTTTGTGAGGAATTTCTCATGTTGTTCTTTATATGTTTTCCCAACAGGAAAAGGGTAACATGTTCACAGGAATTCCTACTGGGAATCCCAGAAAAAAAACTTCTAAAAACCTCCCAAAAGGGCTTGGAGGAATCTCAAAAGGAATCCCTCATGGAACTTCCTGAAGAATTTCAGAAGACACTCCTGGAGGAAAGTTGAATAGAAATCATAGAGAAATTCCAATAGAAATCCCATGAGGAGTTTCTGGAGCAATTCTAGATGGAACTTTTGGAGAAATCTTGAAGAAACTCCTGGAAGAATCCCAGAAGGATCTATTTGTAGAGTCTCAGAAGGAACCCCTGGTTCAATTTCTGGAGAAAGCACGGAAGAAATTATTGAAGGAATCCCGAAAATAACTTTTGGGGAATCCCGGAAGATACCCAGATAGAACTCCTGGTGAAATCTAAGAAAGAAAATCCTGGAGGAATTCCAGAAGGAGTGAATGGAGGGATGCCGGATTAAGTTCCTGGAGAAATCCTGGGAAAAAAATCCTGGATATATTTTAGAAGGAAGTCCTCGGGGAATTCCAGAAGACATTCAGAAAAATCCAGGAAGGAATTCCTGAAGGAATACGAAATAGACCTTCTGGAGGAATCCCAGAAGCAACTTCTGGAGGGGTTTTGAAAGAATGCCGGAAGGGTTTCCCGCAGAGATCTCGGAATGAATATCTGAGTGAATTCCCGAAGGAAACCAAGAAGGAACTCATGGAGGAATCCCGAAAGGGACTTCTTTAGGAACTCCAGAAAGAAATACTAATAGAATTTTAAAGAAATTCCGGTTAAAATCCCTGAAGAGATGTCCGAAGAAATTTCTGGTGAAACAGAGAAGAAACCCTTGAAAGAACTTCCGAAGCAAACCATGGATAAACTTTTAGAAAAACCTTAGAAAAAACTCCTGGAGAAATCTCAGAAGGAACTTTTGGTGGAATCTAAGAAGGAACTCCGGAAGTAGTTTTTGGAGGGATCTTTGAAGGAACCCCTGAGGGAATAAAAAATGGAGGAAATGTCAAATGGAATCGTAGAAGGATGTGCTAGAAAAATTAATAAGGCAGGAATTCTCAAAAATGGAAATCCTAAAAGAAACTCCTTGAGCGTCCTTCAAATGTCGTGGTTAATTTTATTCAAATATACTCGCCGATCTACTGAAAGGCTGTGGGTTCGGCATCGCAGCCGGAGCACCATCGGGTACGTGGAAAGGAGTCTGTTATAACCGAGATTTTAAGATACTTCGGAGAATTAAATGACGCATGATACATGACGACTAAGTCCGTTGGTAGTCAGTTTACAACTATCTTTATTTTGCATTGAACTGATATCCAGAAGCTATTTACATCCACTCTTACACATCATCATAATACACTTAGAACCCATCCAGTGGGTTCGTCTATTTCACCGACTGCAATTATCCTGACACTACAGTTCCTTCCCCCTTAAGATGATAATGATCTGTACATTTCAAAAACAATCTATGCTATCAAACATCGAAATCGATGGTTTTTTTTTTGAAGGCAAGCTATTTGTATAATACTTGCATATCTAGCGAATAATATACATATAATTAAATCTTTTGAAAATATTCTGAAAATATCTTCTAACTTAATATCCTAATTACACAGATGTATTGATGTAGTGAAAAGTTATGGATTCATAAAACTATTATCTCTGTTAGTTCTTTATTTTCCTACGACATTCTTCCCTCCAACAGAAGTTCAAATACTCTATCAAACAAGTATGGAAGACATTCTTGTTTCTCTCCATCCCATAAGCATGATACGATCATTGCTCTGGATATCCTCCTTTTACGCTGTTATTGCAATACTCTGCAAACTGCTCGTATCCAAAACATCGATATATCCGCAGTCCTGCTCCATCTGGTCGATGCCATTGAAATCTCACAATCCAAACGGCTTGTGTTCCCCGATTGTTTAAAAAAATCCATCTTAAAAAATCAAGCGTTTAACGGTAGCAAAAAAATAGGTCGTAGTCCTACGTCAAAATTGTGTAGTGATAAAAAGCTTTATAGACCAAAAATAAAGGTGACATCAATTGCTCCAATCAGCTTTAGCAGGTCTTAGCAACATACAAAAAACAATACTCGTACAACTGCTTCCAAAAAAAAACTGTTGTGGCACAGTCAAAATTTAAACACTTGAATCATCCCAGCGGTAACTTACCTCCAGCCCAAAAATAACATACGATATCGTCGAGCAGCATTACAACTTTCAGCGCATGTTGTTCAAAGTAAAAGATGATCACGCAGTTCTGCTTGTCGATCGTCATCGCTGGACCAAAGTTGTAGGACGATAATCAGCACATCAACAAAAACAAAATACATTTGCAAAGCATTTTCTTCGTTGAACTTAGCAGAATGCATTTTGTCGGCGTTGATCACTTCCTACCGCACTCATCACCACACACACGAACGGGAAAAATGGGATGAAAAATCCTATTCACTGAAACCATAACACACAGACAAATGTGTTCGGGTAAAATGGTTTTCTCAAATCCACAACACATATCCACTGAAGACTCCATCACAAAATAAAAACAACACTGAGTAAAAAAATCTAATTTGCACATCATTATCACATATCACATACACAGCACATCAGTCGTAAAAAATCACACCAAAAGCTTCACTATACCGGTGGTTGTGAAAAAAATGCTGGATTTGCATGTCCACAAAATAAAAAATATCAGTCACGCACAAAATTTACATACACAAAATCCTACAGCGTGAAATACAAAACGTAGAAAATACACATACACGCTTATTACCATAAAAAAAACTTGCTGGGAAAAAACGCCAAAAGGTAATATATACCTGCGGTCGTAAATCATACAGCAAGTTCGAACGTTCTTCTCAAAAATGCACTTAAAAGCAATGAAGAATGCATAGCTGCGTCATAATCCAGGCAATCAAAATATACGCAACACACTCACTGTCAAATCATCATCTTTTGTTGGTCACGAATTTCTTTGTACAACCAGTTTCGCGGACCCAAATCGAAAACAGAGCAGAGCACGAAATAGCAACTAATCGAACTTATCACGCCAAAACGTATCACGCATTGATATCGATCCTCGTCCGAATCATAAGAAACTGAAATGCAATTTCTGCCTCTGTTTCCATTACGTGACAGTCCAAAAACAAAACGCACACTAGCGCTATAGGCTTTACTACTTTTACCGCTCGGTCGCCAAAGTTGACCAAAACAATAGTGTTGCAGAAGCGTTCCAACGGATGAAAAGAAAATGGTACTGCACAAATCAAAGATCAGGCAAAATGAAAATCTACAAAAAAAATCTTCCATATCATTTGTGCATTGAAATAAAAATGCGTACCAGAAACAATAGTACGCCTCTCTTTCTTATAAAAATAAAATGGCAAGCAATAAAATGAGAAAAGGCTCAGTAAAAAAAACATTCACTCACGCCAAGCCATGCCAAAACAGAAAGAGGAAAAATACAAAAAGACAAATAAATAAATTGGGTTTTAATGCACTAAACATTGCACGCGTTTTCACAATGGTGGATATCACAAACTTGCCTTTATGCACAACCAAAAACGAACACCGAAAAATTCACGCCAAAAGCACTGAATACCGGTGGTCGTGAAAGGATACGGGTTGAACGGGGAAGTTGACAAAACATATCGCACCACATATCACAAATTACGTACACCAAAATTCACGGCGAAACAACAAAATTCACTCATTGGTTAACGTGAAACATACGGCATACTTTGAACACAAATTTCTCCTCGTCGACACTGTTATAACCGAGATTTTAAGATACTTCGGAGAATTAAATGACGCATGATACATGACGACTAAGTCCGTTGGTAGTCAGTTTACAACTATCTTTATTTTGCATTGAACTGATATCCAGAAGCTATTTACATCCACTCTTACACATCATCATAATACACTTAGAACCCATCCAGTGGGTTCGTCTATTTCACCGACTGCAATTATCCTGACACTACAGAGTCGACGAGGAGTTTAGAGCGATTTTGGAGGAACATTACTGGTAATGTTGTAGCGAGAACCGTGAAATGCTACAAACAGATGGGGAAACAGCAGACTCGCCTATTTTGGAAGAAAAAGCGATGTCTGGAAAATGCGGTGTGCGATGTAATGGAACTGCTGCGCCAACTCCAAGCAACACGGAAGTTCTACCAGAAACTCGTAAATGTTATGTTAAACAAAAGAATGTACATGTTTAAGGACTGGTGGGATCGGCTTTGCAAAGCCGAATTCTCACCAATAGTTTTTTTTTCCAAATAATCGAACCCTCGAACATCCAAAAGTACATTTTTAAGTATATCAGTTTATGCAGGAGTCGTAATTTTCGTTTATGCGATACGAAATAAGCCATTCTCACGGCGGCGGGAGAGCTTATTTTCATTATTTTGCTTGAGAAATACTTTTCCTCTCCAGAACTTCTTTCCAGAGCAGCGATTAATGATAACTGAAAATCGCGCCAGCCTGCAGATTATTTATTTTCGTTCTGTTGAATTTTCACTCACCAAATTCTCACGAAAATCTTTTCAAAGCAGATTAACAAAAATTGTGCCCGCGACGGGATTCGAACCTGGAACATTACTAAAAACAACCGCGACACGCGCAGTCTATCCACACCACACAGAGAGAGTTGAAAATTTACTGCATAAAACCAATCATCGTCGGCATCATAGAAGCCAAGAAAAGACAACATGATCGGGCGACGAAGGGCAAACGAAATTCTCGCAGCTTTGGGAGTGAGTGAAAAAACATGTTCACTCTGCTCTTTGTGCGGGAGATTTCTCTAGCCAGATTTTCGCTGGAAATTGGCATGGGGGAGAATTATGTTTTCGTGAGAATGAGAGAAAATTCAGAACGCTGAGTTTATAGTAAACAGCGAAATGTCTGTTTGGGATTTTTTTAATAATCTGTACATGTGCTAAACTTAAATTTGAATTAATTCGTGTTCTACAAACTTACATTGGGACACAACACACGCGTAAACAAATTAAAACAGTATCTCCAATACGTGAACAGCCCACTGCAATTAGATAGAAGAGCCCAAAAGCAAAACAGCTCTAATAGAACATTGCATAGAACAAGAACATAGGTTAAATTTTGAAAACGCCAAAATAGTCTATATAAGCCCACATTCCAATATCTTACAGCATCTTGTTAGCATTCCTAGAAATGTGCCATATATACAACACAGATAACACTGCACAGTGGTTCACGAACCAGATTTACGAGGAAAGATGCATTCAGCGCCTTCAAATGAGTTTTTAGACAAATATGGTCTTCTACAAAGTTGTTCCAAATAATAAGGCCCTCTTTTCAATGTGCATGGAAATTAGGGTGTCCATATTTTCAAATTGGAAACCAAATTTTTCCATTTGCAAGAATAACTATATACATTCGGGAAAGTTGTAGATCTATCAATTTCGAGCAAGTTTGCTGAAGACAGTTTTTAAGTAGCTTTAAAATTGACCGATCTAGAGATATTTTTCTGAATAAGCTTAGGGTGGTTCAAGAAAAACTGGTTTTTTGGCATTAACTTTTTCAGTTTCGATTTTTTTTATCAAAGTTGCCCAAGAAACACTTGTAGAGCATTTGAAGACGCGTCGTTTCGTGCGTTGAGAAGGTCCGTATCTCTTTTGGTTCAATAGTTACAGGTGTTTGTCTTAAAAAAAATCATAGTTTTTTAAAAAGGTGATATGACGGATTGGACGGCCTTATATATACAGACTATCAAAAAATCCCAAACAGACATACCGCTTAGCAAAGACTACAGACACCGAATGAACCAAATGATTGTAAGTTTACACAATGACGAAAAACAAAAATTAAGAGTTAACGTTTTATAATAAAATCTCCCAGTTTCCCCTGAAGATGGCAATAAACATTGCCGAAACGTAGGAACGAATTAAAGCCGTTGTCGTTCCAAAGAGTTGGTGACTGCATAGCCGAGAAATCCAACATCTAGTGCATCCAACCAGTCGAAATGTACAAATTCATTTAACTCGACAGCTTTATCCCGACAGCCTAGCTGATTATCCGTTCGCACTTTGAAGTTAGTCTCATTAATAGGTTTTCCTATTTCTTCTCTCTGCATTTTTCTAATTTAACGAGCATCTAATAAAATAATTGACTTTTATACTACTTTTCTTCGGTATCTTGCCAGCCTTTGACCAGTCAGTGAGCAGATGTGTCCGCGGACAACCGAGCTCCGAATCGCACAGCATCGCCGGCTTGGCACAACAACAAGGTGCTGAAAGCATTCTGGCGATTGGTTCGTGCACAATTCTTTCAAGCTTCTACCCGCCGTGTGCATCAGTAGCTTGTTTTCTGCGGTGCACAAATTGTCGAAAAAAAAATATTTGTGGATCAGATCGCTCTGGTGGTTGCCGGCGGAACAACAGGCAGGACGACTGCACCGGGGAAAAGCACATCTTCAAAACTCCAAAGGAGATAAAATGGATGTTCGTTAACGATCGAACGCTATTGACAGAAGTTTTTCCCCTGAAAGCAGTGAAGCGGTTCTTCGTGTATGTGTGGCAAAAAGCTATACTAGCCTCAAATGGATTGCGAAGGCGAAATGGCTCGGAAAATAGTTTACGATTTTCATTTAACTTTTACGGTATTGTTGTTGGGGGTGGTTGCAGGGTTGCACTCACTCGTAGCCTTGCTTCCTCCCCGGTAGAATGTGTGCTCCGGTTTGGTGCTGCCCCCCGTTGAATTGCACTTTCTATGTGCAACGGGCAATGCATGTTAGTGCATTGGAATGTGTTTTTTACGCTTCGTTGCCCTTAAATTGCGTTGCGCGACTACGAACCAAATGAATCATAATATTGTTATTAGTTTTTTAAGTGTACTCTAAACAAGTTTTATATGTTAGATTATCGTAAAATATAGTAACTAGGTACCTAAAATATTTCACAACGCTTTGTTTCTTAATCGTGAGGCCTATCAGATAAATGTAACATTTTTTATAAAAGGCTCTCACATTATATTGCCCATTGCGAAGATTTATAGATTCCAGCGCGGAGCATGATTAATAGGCCGTCCCTTATGTTCAATAACTCAAAAACGAGTAAAGATATCGCAAATCTAAGCACATTTTTGGCCCTTTAGGGTGTCACCGCTAATTAAAGCTGCGTGATTATCTGGTAATTTGCATTCCACCATAAGAATCTACAGATTCCTTCAATTATTGATTCTGGGATTTCGTCCGGAATATATTCTTATTATTATTTTTCCAGGCATAATTTCCATTGGAGATGTCCGAAGGAATTCCTGTGGATATTCTATCAGCAATTTATTTGAGGATTTTTTCAGGATATGTTTCGATAAGTCCGCCAGGTGAATTGTTTCGGACGTGTTTCCTGGAATTCAACCAGCAATCCCTTTAGGGTATGCGAAATAAATTTCCTTCAAACATTCATCGACACTCTAAGAATATTTACGAGTTTCCTGGATATTTTTTTTCGGGAGTTTCTCCTAGAATTTCTGTGGAGATTCCTGAATGCATTGCTTCAGGTATTTCATCAAGGTTTTTTTTTCAAGGATCCGTCCAGAAATATTTTGGCGATGGTTGTCTCAGGGATTTCTACAGAATTCCTCCAAGAAATCTTCAATTCCCTAATGCAATGCTTTGAAGATTCCTCTAACAATTCTTCGAGGCCTCTGTTATGAGTTCATAAGGATACTGGTTTAAAAACTCCTTCATGGGATCCAAATGGTCCTTTGGTCTTATTCCAGAAATTCCATATAATGTTGGTTCCTACAGAAAATTTCTTATGGGATTCCTCTGAATTTCTTTCAGGAGTTTACCAGGAATTCCTTTGAGGATTTCGAGCATTTAAATGGTTTCAATCCAAAACATGTTTCTGGGATTCATCAAGAATGTGCTTGGGAGATTCTTTCAAAGGTTCTTTCGGGAAATTCTTTCTGGAAAATTTCTGAACTTCTTCAGGGGTTCTTCTAAAATTTACTTCGAGTGTTTCTACAGGAATTCCATTAGATGTTCCCCCAGGATTTTTGAAGGGTTTCTTTTATGATTTATTTTTCAGAAGGATCTCCTTTGGATTCCTTGAGAAATTCTTCTAACGATTCCTCCAGGAATTTCATCAAAGACTCATACATATTTATTAAGTTATCACGTCGAAGAACTGGAATCGAAATGTGAGCTCCTCCTTCATAAGGGAAGTTAAGCGTGGACCCGAGATGAACTAACGATACCACCAGAAATTCCTTCGGGGATACCTATTGGTATTTCTCTTGAAGATTTTTTGGAACATTTCTGGAGAATTCCCTGGAGAAATTCTAGACAGAATCTCGGGAATAATATCTGGGGGTAGTTTAAAGAGGAATTGCTGGAGCACATCCTCATAGAGTACTGAACTAAGAAGCGTGCTTTATCCCGTGTTGAGACGATACGCTTAGAGAAAGAGAAGAAGAAAATGATTTTATCCAGTATTTTTTCTCTAGGAATTTTTCCTGATTTTTTTTTTAAGATGACTTCCATTAACTGTTCATAGATTTATCCATGAGTTTGTTTGAAACTTCTTTCATAATTTATATAGAAGAAAATCCTTGTATAAAAATTAGATACACTTGTTGACGAGTTCTTAGAAGAATGCTACATTACTTTCATGAGAAATTCTTGTAAAAAAATCTGATTCCTCAAAAAAAAAAAAAGATCCAGGAAGATTTCTGCAAAAAAGACATTCGAAAAAAAAAATATTGTGACCACTTTTTGAGAAATTCCTATACGAATCGTTTGGAGAATCTCGGAAGGAATTATTTGAAATCTTTCCGTAAGAATTCATGGAACAATGTCTGAAAATATTTGAGAGGAATCCCCAAAAGAAGTTCCTGGAGAAACTCTTTACAAATTGTAAATATTTATGGACATATATTTTTTCATCCCCTACAGCACTCATTGGCAAAATTTCTGGAAATACCATTCGTGAACTGCAAGCCAAACCATATTTGATAGAAAACTTTACAGTCGATATATCAAGGTTATGAAGAAATGTTAACGAACTCTGGAAGAAATTCTGGAGGAAATCTTCGAGAATATTTCCACCAAAAGAAGAATAGCTATAGCAGGAATGCATGAAAAAAAAATGAGTAGATCCTTAACTTTTTTTTTCCTGAAAACCGGTCACCAACCATTTTGAAACGATCGTTACCAGTGCTATGAAGTCCAATCAAAACTAAATATATTACAAAACCTTTAAAAAACAACAGGTAATGAAAAGGGAGGCCAAACACAAATGGTTAGGCAACTATCTACACGGGAGACGATAGACACTACGACCCTTGAGAAAGGCCAAAACCCTTCGGCCGAAACGTCGGGAGAGTAGAAAACAATTCGTTCTCGACTTAAAGACTGAGAAAGCCACCCAAAACATATATATATATATGCAATACATACAGCTTCAACAGCATGGTTACTAAAGCGGCACAGTTCGCTTTCTACCTGGTGTTCATTGATTACCAAGAGTTTTAGACCGCCTCAATCACGAAAACATGTGGGGAGTCCTCAGATGCAAGGGTGTCCCTGAGAAAATCATCAGCCTCATTGAAGCACAGTACATACGGGGCGTTTTCGTGCAGAGTATCTCATTTGATTCTTCTGGGTCATTGCTGGAGCAAGGTCTATCACCGCTACTATCACTGCTACTGTTTCTCATCGTAATCGACGAGATCCTGCTACGCGCGATTGATCGTGGGTTGCTGTGGCAGCCCATTACCATCGACCACCTAAATGACTTCGAACTGGCTGATGACGTTGCTCTTCTAGCTCAGATATGCAGAGTTAGCTCGATGATCTTGCCAATCGCTTCTCGGCGGCAGATCTCATCATTAACGTCAACAAGGCCAAATCGTTGGATGTAAACACGGTCAACCCTTCCAGGTTCACGGTACCTGGGCAAGTTGCGGAGAATGTTGAAAGCATCCAATATCTTGATAGCCAAATGGCGGTCGTAGGTGCACGAATCAAGATAGCGAGGGCTGTCTTTGTGAGTTTAAGATATGTATGGAAAAACAAACCGATTAGTCGACGCACTAAAATCCGAACTTTCAACTCAAACGTGAAATCTGTGCTGCTGTACGTCAGTGGAACCTGGTGTGTATCAGTGGAGAACACTTAACGGCTGCTGGTCGTTAGCAATAGATGCCTGTGGTATATAATTCGTGCATGGTGGTCTCACTATTGGATCTCCAACGTAAAGCTTCATCGTCGGTGTCATCAAAAGCCGATAGCAACAGAAATTCTAGAGCGACAGTGGAGTTGGGTCGGGCACATTCTACGCAGGGGCGGGAACGAAATCTGCAAACAAGCATTAGTTTGGAACCCAGCAGGACATCGCAGTAGAGCAGAGGCAGACCCAGGGGCTCATGGCGGTGCAGCATGAACAAGGAAATAAAGGAAGTCGACAGAAATTTGACTCGGCTACAAGTCAAAATGATGGCTGGCAATCTTTTGATTTGGCCCTCTGCACAACAATGGGTGCTCAGGAAGTAGTTATACAACCGTTAGTTTAAAGTTTGATGAAATAATGAGCACCCTGCTGAACGATTCCCCTAAGCCAACACATATTACCTAACCTAACTTTAAGAATACAATGTTAGCATGAAATGAACTCACTAATTTATGTATGCATCCCTTTGTAAATCTATCGATAGTCGAATGCAAGGCATCACTTATGCATTGTATTTTTTGTTGTGGCTTTATCAGTCTAAAAGTATAGGCATAGCAGTCCGGCTGTTCGGGCTTGTTCGGAAGTTAGCCATCAATGTTAACTTCTTTTCCCGATCAGCCTAGATATTTAGCTGTGTAGTGTCGGTAGCGATTGTCTTAATTGGCTAAGAATAACACTACGGACCGCCTGATCCAGTGGTAAGAGTCCACTAAACAGGTGACCCCTAATTCATGGTGTTATGCGGCTTTATGCTTACCGTGCCAAGGAATGAATGGTTAGGGGGGTCTAATAAAAACCTAACCACAAACGGAGCCTGTGGAGAATTAGGGCGTCCTCCACAGTATTACGCCCTTACTGCGCTAACCGGAGCAATAGTGCAGTAGACCTTGCGTTTCTCCGAGATAATCAGTTGCCCTTCTTAAGTCTCAAATTTGAGGCTAAATAAGGGCGGGATTATTCAAATGTTGTAAATTAGCTTACATTACTACCTATACGGTTTCGCTAAATGCGTTTTCGCCATTGGCGTTTTTTTTTTCAATTGACACCGATTTGGTTTGTCGTTGATGTTTCCTTTTTGTGCTGTGATTGTGAAGAGTGTAATCCTGTCTAGTTTGGGTAGTGGCTACGGCTAGGAAACCTCAGATCAATTTTCAGCGTAAAAAGCGTGCGTGGCCCAAGTGGCTCTACTTCAAAAAATTCATTTTCATAGGGTAATTTCTGTGTAGGTTACCTTGTGAACCCAGTTTTGCTTCTTTCATTATAAATGAAGTGTCGTGCCTCGAGCATGCTATATCTTAGAATAACGTTAACAGTATGTTTCAACCTTTCCTTATGGATGCCTTCAAGCAAGCTCCTGTATTCAGCATTTTTTCGTTGATATTTGGCAGTATTGCTACGAATCTACGATGATTACATCATCTGAAGTAGCTCAAACGTTAATTTGAGATGCTTCAGTTTGATGGAATACTTAGGTAGTACAGTTCATGGATAACTTAACATAGAATTGCACCTAACCAATCTCTGCATGAGCAGAATTTGTCATGAGTTAACTGATTGGCATGTGTCAGATGACGAGTCTCCATTTGACCTTCTTTGCACTTTTGAGTGTTCCTTCGCAAAATTTGCGTATTCACGCGTCCCTGCTCAACGAATTAGGAAACCTGTACTAATTGGTTGCGACCACATTTTGTGGATAACTCGCTTCCATTGCTACTCCAAGAGAGTTTCATTGTGGTTTTGTACCTACAACGCCCTCCATTGTGGCATACCATAACTATTGCTTTGAAAGAAGCTTGTCCTCTGCAGTCTGTGCGGACTGCAAGAGGTAATCCTGAATGGAACTCAGATCTGTTCAAGTTCAAAATATCTTCGGATAAACCAGTCTTTTGTATAGTTACGAATCTCTAGCTTCCGCTTGAGAATTATAGCTATATAATCGACTTAGTGGGCCCTAAAAAGCTCTGCTTAATTCAAATCTTCAGGAGGAAATGGGGTTTTGTCCTATTTTTCTGCAGAGGGATTTGAGTATTTCAAACATGTTTTGAACTCTTGTAGTTTTCTATGGGGTTTTTTCATGGCGTGAAATTACTCTGTAGTTTTATCCCGAAAGGGTGCGTGCGTTGTATAAAGATGGAATGAGTTTCAGATTTATCTGGTTACCTCGTTCTTTCTGAAATGCTTGAAACGCATTGTCGATTATCACATCAGTGATGTTCGTCTGGCTGACATGCCTACTCATGTGAACTCACATGCCTCCCAATTTGGGATGTCCACAGTGACTCTTTTACACAAAGTTGTATATGTTTTCAAGAAAGTACTCGCTCAATCGTAGGTTTTGCGGTAATTTCTTGAATATTTAGGATGCTTTCGATGACGTGCCTTTCAATGTCATATTGAAAGTCGCATGACGTCACAAGCTACCTCCAATGAGCTATAGGCTCTCTTTACGCTTATGCGTTTTACAGTGTCCTTTTCAGGGCACTGAATAAACCCATTGTGGTATGGGCTAAGAGCTCTCATTGCGCTTATGCGTTCATTCCCTCTTCTAGGGTACCCCTTCCTATTTCATCACCTTTCCCTTTCCTAATCCCATTCCATCCCTTGTCCCATTCTCCCTCAGGTAAATGATGAAATAGGCTTATATGTATGGCGATGGCACAAATGTCCCAAATGGAGGATAACGTGCCTCTGGAGCCGGCCTTCTGATACCTGATAACCTAACTTTAAGAATACAATGTTAGCATGAAATGAACTCACTAATTTATGTATGCATCCCTTTGTAAATCTATCGATAGTCGAATGCAAGGCATCACTTATGCATTGTATTTTTTGTTGTGGCTTTATCAGTCTAAAAGTATAGGCATAGCCCGAGAATTAAATATGAACGTAATCAAACGATGCCGTAATCGCTTTGTTTTCGACTAGGATGAATTTGGGCATAACGCCCCCCGGGGGCAAAACGCCTTCACGCGATTTCATAATATTGTGGAGGTTTCCGTTAGATGCAAGAAAACTAGAACTCAAACTGAGCAGGTTAAGGTCAAGAACGGCTGCTATTGTCGATAGAAAAGCGTGTAAAACGACGATTTTCCACATTTGGAAGGATTAACTAATTTGCAGCGCACAGAAATTAAGACATTGCGCGCTGATTATATGGAATCAACCCATTAAACTACCACGCGCCTCCTACTCCTTCATTTGCTGCTGGGAAGAGTTCGATGGAGCCCCTTGGTATTTCACAACAAGTCAAAGCGGGAAATGCCAGCGGGCGTTTTGCCTCACCCAAAAGGCGTTTTGCCTCACCCAAAAGGCGTTTTGCCTCCTGCAGTTTTCCGGCACCTAAAAAGTAACACGTTTTTGAATTGTTTATTTTAATGGGAAATTTTGTGGGCACGCGGGCCAAAAATTGAAGTCTCTTAGGTAAAGGAGTAAACTGCTCTCCAAGGCAGAATACGACCTCAAAATAAACATCATTTGAGGTTTATGACCACATATGCTTAGCCGGAGCGTTATGCCCCTCTTTCCTCTACGTAATCGATGCCCCCTTTTTCGCACTCTCTTGGTCCGAGAATTGTTCTAGACCATGTTAATTATGAGATGCACATCTTTCAAAACTTCTCATTATATAATATTCCAACAATCTTCAGTGTGATACAAATGAGAGTATCCATCTAACGTTAAAAAATATCTCACAGAAACGCATTCCGTAAAAATCCATTTGGTTGACACCTTTTGTGTAACACCGGCATTGTTATCATTCCATGAGAAATCCCTTCAATGTTGACTGACAACGAAATGCGCTGTGTACCTAACCTAGCAAAACAACAGCGCCATGGAACAAAGGAATGTGACAGGATCTTTCATACTTGGGATAAATCACCGCAACCAGACAACCCTTGTTTTGACCATTCGAACAGAGGAGACGAACAAATACTCAACCTTCCGCACCATCGCTCACACCCACCCACGATGACGAATAGACAACTAGGAGTCCACCCAGCCCCTCGTCATCGCGGTGTCGGTGGAGGTGGGAGAATAGTCCGGGGTGTGACACATATCCATAACGACGACGACGACCAAACCGTTGTTGTCGGTCGCTCGACTGTGCTCTTTTCGGGCGGGTGGAGCTAATAAAATAAAGTGGAAAAAGTATGTTGGCGCCAGCGAGGCGACATCAACACACAGTTTCCTCTCCGGCGGCTAAATAGATTGTAGGTACCTAGACGTATCATCAACGACGACCCCAAAGAAAGTCGTCGTCTTCTGTTCCGGATACCGGGAATCGGTGCGGTGTCATCTCGTTGAATAACCGGCGAAGAAAAACTGCGGCATTGTATACATAAGGGGCATTCGTTTAGGTGGATATTAGAACTAATGTAAGCATTGTCTTGCCCTAGTCGCATTATGAATTGCTAGTGGAACTTTCCTTCTAGTTTATTTTACGAGCTTCATTGACCATGAGTAAGCGAAGCTCATTAGCGAAATCACTTGTCACTTCGTTGGAGATAGCATAAACGCGTGATAAATCACTTCTGAGAACGATTTGCCAAATGTTGACTGATGTGAGTCGTTTTTTAAGGCACTGGCCTAATTGATATTATTAAGGCTGAGATATGATGACAAACATGCAGCCTTGACATCTAATATCACTATTCTGCGTATAAGAACTTTCCAAGCATTAAATCGAAACGAATTGTTGTATATCAAAGCCCTAATCACTGAACAAAGCTTTCATTTAAAAGCATGTTTCCTGAAGGCAAATGATCTGAAAGGCAGCCTTCCTCAAGCTTTTCTTTTCTGGACATCACACTTTCTCCATTTCCGATTAAGCAATTAGGTCCTTCCACAGTTCGACCACTACTGTGTTATACCACACGAAAGGCGAAACCCATGGTACAAATGATTTGCGTTAATTAAGTCCCCCCGTGCATTGATCGAAGCAAATGAGGTGAGAAATATTAGTCCGTACTTCGGTTGACCGATGGGTGGGCGATGGTGCTATGGGAAAGAGGCGTAAGCAAAAAGTCGTCAGGAAACTGTTAACAGCTCACTAATCTTCGTGTACCGGGGATGAATGGAGTCTGATTCTATCGAGCGGCTGATGATGACTGATGGCGCCGAGATTTTGGCTTCGGATTTGGATTGTAATCTTGACTCTTCCCACGCAATCATCGAATCATTCGGGGGACACGTTGCGGTGACAGATTTCTTGTCTGCTTGTCAATTGAATGACTGCCCCATTTGGAAAACATGAATGGGGATAAATCAAAGCATAGGTCGTCGTCAATTCAATTATTGAGAATCTAATTCTAAACCGAACAACAATCCACTAACTAAATTTGGCTGTCATTTAATGTGATTGACATAAGAAGGGATTTGACGAACTGAAATTACCTATTCGGTTACGTATTTCGTTGCCATTTGTTTTCGAGTTCTTGTTTTTTTGCAGTGCCTGATTTACATGATGTAGAGATCTGCTTCGTCATACTCTATAAGAAATATACTTTGTCATATGTGCCGATTTCCGTCACATCAGATGCACTGGCGTAGCCACGGGGGGGTTTTAGGGTTAAAACCCCCCCCCAGAGCCGAAATTTCTGGAACAAATTTCCAGTATAAAACGCTCTGTGATGAAAAAAATTTTCGGCTGCGCCACAATTTTGAACCTATGGCTTAAATTCAGTGTATAATTTTATGAAGTGTGACTGTCAAATGAAAAAAGCTAATATTGAACATCGAAAACCCCTCCCAGAGCAAATTTCTGGCTACGCCACTGATCAGATGGAAAATTGCTAATAGTTACATATATTCCAACTTACATTTGTCAATGTCTCATCAGATGGAAGCGCTAAATTTTCAACATGTTTGTGCAAGATTTTTTTCCTCCTCTTGTCTTCAATCTGAAATAACTTTTCACTCGTTGCCAGAAATCGATGAAATTTTCACCATTTAAAGAGCATTAGTGTATGATCAGAGTGCTGCAAAAGAATGATGATTATGTTCATTGAGAGCGCCACTAGAAAATGTGACATGATTCCGGATTCTAAGTGAACATAGCTTTAACGTAAAACATTATACTTCTGCTGATCTTGAACATAAAAATTGAATAAACCACTTGATTATGACGAAAATATCAAAAACCACACAAAAAATATGCTCTGATGTAAAATTGAGCTTATCTGAATTAAGGTCAATTCGTATATTTTTCGCAAATTATGACATGTGTGATCCCATATTCCAATAATGTACTTCCAAAAGATAATATTCAGTTGAAAAAAAGAGGTTACGCTCTCAATACAATTTTTAGAAAAACTTTAAAACCAGATCGACTTAGGGGCTGCCGAACAGCTGGTTCAAACTTTACCCATTTTTTATAAAATCTTGTGCAAACTCGGTATATTGCAATCTATAGCACATATTTTGGCACAACTAGTGTAAGAAGTTAAGAAAAAAAAAAAGTATTTAGCGCTCATAAAATAAGATTTTTATCCGAAAAATCGCTTGTTTTACTATTTTTTTTTTACAAATAATTATTCCAGCACATTCCAAATTATGTATATGTCAAAAGTTTTATAAGTGTAGCATATAGGGTATTTTAGCCAATAGTGGACCCCTTACCTATAGTGGACCCCCTTATATTTTTCCTAATTTTCCTGCTTAAATTTGTTTTTACCGGTGAACTTCCACCGGGAGACGATGGATCATGTTCCTAGCCAGTAGTTACAAGTGGTGGAGCTACGCTGGAAAGCAATAATTTGATTTTTTGAACAAATTTGTAAATGTAAACAAATCTGGGGGACCACTATTGGTTAAATCCAAGGGGGTCCACTATTGTCTCCGTTTTAACATGGTAAGAGAATACGATTTATCCTATAGTGGACCCCAACAATCCTATAGTGGACCCCGGGGGGACCACTATAGGATAATTTGAGCCAGATTTGAAATGATTATTTTATGGGAAATATAGGGTGGTTTGGTAAGGTTTTTGTGTGCAATGTGCAGGAAAGACATAGAACTTGCTGTGCAGGGGCAATTCAATTGGAATATCATACTGTTTTAACGATCAGAACAATTTTCAGCTACTAAGGGGTCCACTATTGGTTAAAATACCCTAAAGTTTGTATTAAATTTATTGCCTACACTTGAATATATCGAAATTATACATTTAAACTTGTTTTTGAAGACATGTTCATTAGACCTGATCACTTTGAAACTTTTTTTTTCCGATTCTCCGTGACACATCAAATTATCAATCCACATGCAAAGACAAGTCTTCAGTCCAAAATTGAGCCAAATTGATAAAGATTTAAAGGTGTATCAAATCGATTTTGTGTTTTTTTAGCCGTTTTCACAGAAATTTACTCAGAAATTTACAAAATTGCCCCGAAAAGGTGCCGGAGATACCGTTAGGATATCCAGCTTTTTACGCTGGCGTGCCATAAAGTTTGAATCACCCCTCTCTGACATTTCTTGCCGACATTATAATTTTATTATAGTTTGATCGAAGTAAGCTCTTCAACAAGATTGAAAAAAAATGTTGTTTACGATAAAACATCAAGCATTTCAATTCTGGTTTTAGATAAATGAAATTTATTTTATATTAGCCAATTTAATCATAAAAATCTTGCTTTTGAGGTCCATACTGTGAAAAATACGATCTGTGTGGTATGAAATGAATGCCAGGATATCAATTCATGGACCAAGGAAGGGATTTCACTAAAAATTAACTGTAGTACTAACCCTCGTCAAATACAGAACGATCTGGCACCTGTAAATGGAGTGTAAAATTTTTGCAGCAAAAGAATTTCGGTTTCGTTCCTTCGTCCATCATTCGAAGATGATCCCCGAGGCGATCCTGGGCAGGGTCCTAACAACGATCCTGAAGGGTTGTAGGAGGATTTTGTTTATGATAGTCTGGCTAGGATCCCGGTATAAAAACACTCACTGAGCGTCATAATTCCGTGCATTGAAAATATCAAACGATCTGGATCCTCATGGCCCAGCAGGTGTATTCACTTATCCGCGAACGGTAATGGCGCTAGTGGAGTACAAACGAGCGTTTCCTAGAGGAAAATGAGGAAAATAGGAGTGGTTTTGTTCCTTTGTCCACCATTCGAAGATGATCCCCGAGGCGATCCCCAAGAAACATCGAAATGTCAACCGCTCTGATAAACCTACCCAATGTTAAACCGCCATCGTTACCGCTCGTGGATAAGTGGGTACTTTCTGTTTTTGAACCTCTTATCAAAAGGTTAAATGAAAACACAGGGATCCAGTTAAATTCTCAAAGTTTTTCCTTGGGTGCATACAGTTTTTGTTTTCACGCATTCCCTGGAAAACGAAATGTATTATGCATAAGGGTCGTGAAGGGGCAGAGATCCGGCCAGATTCCAGTCCAAACATGAGACATCCTTCCTATTCAAACTATTGCTTCGCATTCCACTGTTCCATGCTTAGTAAGAGACATATCACAAAGTTGTTGAACATGTATTTATGGACAGTTTCGGCCGGATTTTGGTCAAATTTCCATTCGTTTGCAATGAGCGAGTGTGTTTTTGGAGGCAAAATCGAAATGCCGCTTTTTCATTTGGTTCGGCCGCGAGCACGTCGTCGTCGTCGTCTATTTCACAGTGCTCATCTTCGTACGGGGCAGTTCAGTGTGTTTTTGGAGGCAAAATCGAAATGCCGCTTTGGGGCTGTCCATAAACCACGTGGTCATTTTTTTGGGACTTCTCAACCACCCCCCCCCCTCCCTGCATGGTCATTAGTCCATATAAAATTTTTTATTCGTCCATACAAAATGGTCATTGACCGAACCCCCCCCCCCCCCCTCATGACCACGTGGTTTATGGACAGCCCCTTTTTCATTTGGTTCGGCCGCGAGCACGTCGTCGTCGTCGTCGTCGTCGTCTTTTTCACAGTGCTCATCTTTGTACGGGGCAGTTTAGTGTGTTTTTGGAGGCAAAGTCGAAATGCCGCTTTTTCATTTGGTTCGGCCGTGAGCGCGTCGTCGTCGTCGTCTATTTCACAGTGCTCATCTTCGTACGGGGGAGTTCAGTGTGTTTTTGGAGGCAAAATCAAAATGCCGCTTTTTCGAATGAGTTTTTGGGGGCAAAGTGTACAGGCCGCGTTTTCATTCGGATCGTCCGCGTGCACGTCGTCGTCGTCGTCTATTTGACTGCTCATCTTCGTACGGGGCGATTTAGTGAGTTTTTGGTGGCAAAGTGTACAGTCCGCGTTTTCATTCGGATCATCCGCGTGCACGTCGTCGTCGTCGTCTATTTGACTGCTCATCGTCCGTCGTCGCGTCTATTTGACTGTGCTCATCTTCGTGATTTTGGAGGCAAAGTGAAGAGGCCTTTTTATTCATTTGGGCCTGCCGCGTCGTCGTCGTTGCAGATTTGGCTGTGCTCATCTTCGTACGGGGCTGTTTAGTGTGATTTTTGAGGCAAAGTGAAAAAGCAGCTTTTTTTTATTCGGGCCGGCTGCGTCGTCGTCGTCGTCAATTTGAATGTCCACATCGTCGTACCCGTGTGTAGTTGTAGCGGTTCAGTGTGATTTCGGAGAAGAGGCCAGTTAGTGGAAGATGATGTAGCACATACGCACTGGACACTTCGAAGGATGTTTATTGGTGAGCTCTTTCCATTTTATCATAATAATAATAATAATAATTAATGCTAAAGGATTTATACAATTCTGCTCTGGTTTTTGTGTATTTATCTATTGAAAAGTTCGTCACGTCATGTGTCGGCGTTAGTACCCAATGCACATTCAGTTGATAATAAATATGTTTCTTTCATTTTTTGCATTTACACAAAAAATTGAATGGTTTGTCATCTTCGGTGTCGACATTTGTAATATTTTAGTCAAAATGAACAAATGTTTTGACTCAATAGTAAAGATTGTATGAAAGTCCGTCTTGGTTCGTCGTTGCATCGCGTCGTCGTTCTGTGTGCGTGCTTTTAGAGAGAAAAAAAAACTAGTTTTTGTGCGAGTCGGTCGTGTGATGCCAGCAGCGGATGGCATTTCAGCCCGTCTTGGTTCGTCGTTGCATCGCGTCGTCGTCCTGTGTGCGTACTCATCTTCGTACGAGGCGGTTTAGTGTGTTTTTGGAGGCAAAGGAAGTGCCGCTTTTTTCATTCGGATCGGGCGCGTTGTCGTCGACAATTTGAATGTGCACATCGTCGTACCCGTGTGTTGTTGTAGCAGTTCAGTGTAATTTCGAGGCCAATTAGTGGAAGATGCTGCAGCTCTGGTTTTTTTTTTGTATTTATCTAACAAATATTGAAAAGTTCGTCACGTGATGTGTCGGCGCTAGTTCCAAATGCACATTTAGTTGATAATAAATAATTTCCTTTCATTTTTTGCATGAACACAAAAATTTGAATGGTTCGTCATCTTCGGTGTCGACATTTGTAATATTTTAGTCCAAATGAATAAATGTTTTGACTCAAATAAAGGTTGCATGAATTTCTGGAAAAAGAGAGGGTCGGTAAAAGATAGACGGCGAACCATGCGGTAAAATCTTTCTGATTTATTTATCACGTGTTATTTTGTTAATACTTGTGAATTGATCGCGTTCAGCATTGTCTCGCGCGGAAACGCAAACTACAGATGCGTCGGTGTTTAGCATTGTGTTCTCCTTAGTTGCGAATGAATAACTTATGTAGGGTGAGTTTTGAGGCACAAAAGATCGCGTTCGTCGTCCAAGGTTTAGTAGGGTATTTCTTCGCGAGCGCATTATTAATCGCGAATCAAAACATTACACTCGTTTACCACGGCAAAATCCTCAACACATCTCCATTTCCCCTGTCCAAACTCCCAGTGATTTCTCGTAGTAACGCAGAGAATTCCTCGGTTATTGGCCTAAGCGAGAATCACGTCATCACTTCCTTCCCTATCCTCAATTGACCTGCATTCGGACGCGGCCGGCGCTGGTATTGCTTATTGAAAAGTATTGGGATTCCAGCATTTACACAAGGAAGAGAAAGCTAATCCCAAGCATCATCTGTTCGTTCTTTGTGTAAATGTAGTTGTCCTTGCAATAACAGAGGAGCAACCGCGGGCGGTCAATCATGCTCATGCTCATGCTCATGCTCATTTCCCTTCGTTTGCAATGAGCCTTTACCAATACTTTTTCCAAAATGTATTCTCAGCTGCCAATATAATGTTGATCCTATCAATTGTGCCTAAAATTGAAAAAAAAGTAATTACAAATGAGAATCATGAAACGATACGGTCAACCACAAACATTTGTGAAAATTTTTGACAGTCGAATCAACAACCTCCATTTTTAGCCTACTTAGACCTAACTATAAAATCTGTCGGCAAAAAATGTCATAATCGAATCACCCCTCACTGTTTTATAGCCATGAGCATGAGCATGAGCATGAGATGACCGTACAATTCGTAGTTGCTACTCCGTTCACCCCTCACTGTTTTATAGCCAGCGTAAAAAGCTGGATAGTTAGAACAATACTCTACAACTTTGCCGAAGACACTACGGTGTTTAAATTGCGTATTTCGAAGTTATTCAACAATTTTAGTTAAAAAATCACGAAAAAACACGATATTTTTACAATTTTACATTTAAAAGTCATGTAATTTTACATTATTTTACGTGACTAACTTAATTAGCTATTACTCCTTTGTGTAACGAACATTTCGTCCATACATCGTTTTTGTGTAGGAATTCGTTTTTATTGACTAATTTTCAAAAGTATGTCATATTGATACTAAAAATCGCACAGAGTTTCCAGCACGAATTAAGGTGAAACAGGACGCCGTGTTATTTTTCCTATCTTGCCTCTCTTTCTAACAATTTGCCTCGCGATTTTGAAGATGGTAATCTCGAGTTCTATCGCACTGAAGATGCTGAAAAACAATCAGCATATGCACTGCAAGTGAGCATACACAGTGATAGGTTTTTGTTGCAAAATATGAAGTAGAATCTGAGATTACCATCTTAGTAGCAACAGAGCAATGGCGGATATTTCCCCGACCGTCCCGTCCGCCCTTAAAACAAAGATACCATGATTAAGACGTCATGTCATCGTATTCTAAATGTCTTTCAATTTAAGTATCAGAAATGGTGCAGATGATAAGGTTCGAGACTGAGGATCAGGTGGTCCCGGGTTCAAGCTCAAATACATGATAAACCTTTATTTTCTTTCTTTGTAGCAGTTAGGATGATAAATCTGCCATGACTTACACGCAATCTCCCAAATAATAATGATCGGAACCTGCCAATTAAGCCCATTCCAGGACTAGCTAGACATTAAGTTTATACTTGTTGACAATAAATCGTGTCGACGAGATCAGCTGGGCGAAGTATTGAGCATCTGTTTGATAACGATCAATTTAGCTAAAACAATTCAATACGATGACGGAACTGCTTCTGGATGCAACATGTGGTTGGAGCTTACTTGTATCTATCTACCCACAAATCAACACAACTACACGATGAAGAGAAACTTCATTCTTACTATGCAATCTACGGTTTCAAAACAAGGCTATGATGCCAAATTGCAATGAGATGCAGTGCGTAGTTTCATTAACTTATAGCTGGATCGAGACGCAAAAAAATCCTATTCCAGGACTCGAACCTTGAATCTTCGAATCGACAATCTCATGCTCAACCATCTGCACCAATTTGAAACTAATGCAGATGAGACAAAGAAGTGTAATGACGTTTTAATCATGGGTAACTTTGTTTTATTTTGTGCTGGCAACTCTGAACAATTTTTTAGTATCAACGTGACAAACTTTTGATAATTAGTCAATGAAAACGAATTCCTACACTAAAATGATGTATGGACGACATGTTCGTAACACATAGGAGCAATAGCTTATTAAATAAGTCACGTAAAACAATGTAAAATTACATGACTTTTATATGGAACATCGTAAATATATTGTATTTTTTCATGATTTTTTAACGAAAATTGTTGAATAACTTTGAAATACGCAATTTAAACACCGTAGTGTCTTCGGCAAAGTTGTAGAGTATTGTTCTAACTATATTTTAACGGTATTTTCGGTACCTTTTCGGTGCAATTTTCTGGATATTTGAGTACATTTTCATGGAAATACTCGAAAAAACACAAAATCGATTTGATATAACTCTAAACCTTTATCAATTTGGCTCATTTTTGGACTGAAGCTTTGTTTTTGCATGTGGATTGATAATTTGATGTGACACGGGTAGGTAAAAAAAAGTGAACTGGTCTAATGTTTATCATACTGAAGTTGAAGATCTGCCTTTGGTCCTCAACCTGCACATTCTTTCGTCGATCGATCACCAACCACTCACACGCCTTAACGTTCGCATTGTGGATCCTGTCCAACAAACCTCCTGCAGCGCTGCAATGCCGAACCTGCGGTCCTTCAGTACATCAACGAGTATGCGGGTGGTCCCAATCCCAATAATGCAATGAAGCGTGTCAGATCCGCTTGGTACGTGCGACGTGGTTCCAATCACAAGCCCGTTTTGTTCGCTGGGGTCATTGCCATTGATCTCAACTTGTATTATTGTAGACATACGTAATTCCTGAAGTTCATAGGCACAATATGTGTTGAAAAACGGACAAATTGAGTGGAAAAATTTCCAAAAAATTCACGTAGTTCTGGTGGGGTTTGAACCCACGTCTCCCCAAGTTCGCTAGACAGGGCGCCCGACACAAACTGATGGTCTCATTCGCAAGTTGGGGAGGATCACGTGCTGTGGATAGGCAGCATTCTCGACACTAAAAATAACATGCTCTCACTGTTGTTCGTAGGCACGCTCAGAGAGTGTTGGAAGTGGACATCTAAGGACCGAAGGAGATGGTGAATTGCGAGGAAAGAACGTGGGGTGAGGTGGGCGTTGGATTCAGGTTGGCTTTCTACTTCACAGAGGTTGTTACGCACCCTGTCTAGCGAACTTAAGGAGTTCAAATCCCACCAAGTAATTCTACTTGGATTTTTTGGCATTTTTTCCACTCAATTTGTCAATTTTTCAACATATATTGTGCCTATGAACTTCAGGCATTACGTATGTCTAACATACCATTTCAGTTGGTTACACAGCGTAACAAAAATTAACTTTTGGTCTGTCTCAAGAGCAAACTTATGTGTCTCTAACAGATTTTGGGCCGCTGAATCCGAATCCGGGTTCAGATTTGCTCCAGCACGTCACAATTTTGAGCTATACCTAAATTTATAGGCAAAATATGCGATTTTGGGCTTTGTTGACTGCAAGCCATTAAGCATGGAAATATATTGTGGGGTGTGAATAATGATTAGTGATATTCCCCATGCGCGTCCTTCCCCTAGTAAGCATCGGTGACAGCAATCATCATGACGAGACAGTGAGTGTGTTGGTGAGGAGTGGAGCTTTGGTGGAGCCAGTCGCCTGTATTGCGAGGTCCCGTATCATGCCAGGGTCTCCAGTTAGCCTAGTGGTTAAGGCTATGGATCGCCAATCCGGAGACGGCGGGTTCGATTCCCGTTCCGGTCGGGAAGATTTTCTCGACTCCCTGGGCATAATGTAACATTGTACTTGCCTCACAATATACAAATTCATGCAATGGCAGGCAAAGAAAGCCCTTCAATTAATAACTGTGTAAGTGCTCAAAGTAAGTTGAAGCGGGGCAGGCCAAGTCCCAGCGGGGACGTCGAGCCATAAAGAAGAAGAAGAAGAAGAAGAAGTATCATGCCAAGTGATTCTACTGCAGTTTGCTAAGAATGTCGGAAACGGATTGTTATAGTGAGCTGCATAATATTCATATATATATTTTAACCAATCAAAGGAAATCGACTCATGCAACATATTTCGTTTTACCAAATCGAATTTGATAGTTTTGAGCGATTTATGTTAGGTACGATATTTCCCATACAAGTCACCCCCCCCCCCCCCCATAAAGTTGCATGCAAGTTTACATACATAAAATGCTTAAATCTATCAAATTTGATTTGGCAAAACGAAATATTTCGCATGAGTCGTAAATTTAGATGTTAATTGATCAATTTATCCTTTGATTGCTTAAAAAATATATTTCCTTGCTTATTGGCTTGCAGTCAAAAAAGCCAAAAATCGCATATTTTATCCTATAAATTAAGGTATACCCAGCCAACACGAAGTCGTATATGATGTAGAATAGGATGCTAAAGTGGAGGCCATTGCAAACCTGCTTCCATTTAACCGCGTGTAAAGTATGCGTACACTTTAGCATCTTATTCTACATCATATGCGATCGTGTGTTGGCTGGGTAGCTCAAAATTGTGACGTGCTGGAGCAAATCTGAGCCCGGATTCGGATTCAGCGGCCCGAAATCTGTCAGAGACACATAAGTTTGCACTTGAGACAAAAAAATTGCGCTGTGTTATCCGAAAAACAACAACATTCGTGTTGTATTATTGTGTTGCTGTTTATGGTCATGAAACGTGGACGTTGAAAGAAGCGGATCGGAGAGCGTTTGGAGTCTTCGAACATGAACTACGAATTGTACCAGGTATATAAAGAGATGGATATTTATTTATTATTATTTTTATTTATTTGTTAATTCAACTGACAAGTGAGTCTTATTGAATATCTTAAAATTATAAAAAACAACAAATATTCACACGCAGGATTTTTTATCTAACCCAACGGTAGACTTAGTACAAAACGAAATATAAAATTCATCTCAACAAACACTGAACATCATTTATCACAAAAAAGTCCTATAAAAATATCTGGTCGAACAAACAATCAAATAAATCTACTCTTCACGGTCTCCAAGTATTGTAGCATCTGCTGACGAATTCTCTGAATCTGACATTAACCGGCCGCGAAGAGGGATCCATTGCACGAGCTTTGTACTTTCCATCAAAAATCACCTTGAAAGAAACAAAATCCGGTGTCCTCCGACCATTCCAATACGACGTCAGTTTTGTAATATCAATTTGCTCGGGTTCAGTGGCGCCAATACAGCGAACAACGAGTTGTTGTACATACATGTCTTTCGTTGACACTCGCATCTATGTTCGAAAGGAACAATGAAAAAGAGTTTGCATTCGACGTACACGCTGATCTCCGAGTATCTCCGTCCAGATCGCCGTTATCGCCTATATGACACGCATTCTCAACACATGCACCCGTCCCGTTTAAAAGTGCGTATGTAGACTTCGAGGTCGAGTAACGAGGCATTGCATTACCCGGTGAGTCTGACGGCACAATTTTCGCTAGTGATACCTGCATGATACCTGCTACCGTGTTTTTCAGTTCATTCACGTCTTTTTCAAGCGATGTCGCAGAAACTTTTTGCTCACACGAGTTGGATCGGGAACGTCGAGAACAGCCTCTCTTTTGTTGAAATCGAATCATTCACGGGTCACACAACCAGATAATATTCCCAGAGAGCGCTTGCAAATCAGCTTCGCTAAGATTAACACAGGCGGCATGAAAATAGCAGCCACAATCTCCTTCGCAAACAGTGTAGGGATCAGCGTAGAAATCGATTCTCAGAGAACATTTATTGCAGGTTTTTTCGTTCGCCATTGTTGATACGGGATTGACGTATAGGTTAACTGTTGCAGATCCAAAATATAAAGTTGATTTTCACAATACCCGGTTATTGATTACAACTTTAATGTTATACGTTGACGAATACGGTCGTTGTAGAATTGGCTGTTGGTATACAGATCAATTTACACAACAGATATACCAGATATATTCCAAACGAATACGGAGCAACAGTATAAGCAAATATAGTGAAGCGAATACAACACGGCAAGCAGCGGTGGGCAGGACACGTAGCTCGTATGCCGGAGGAACGACAAGCTAAAATTATTTTCAGCAGAAAACCAGGAAGGGGTCGTCGGCTTCGTGGAAGGCCGCGCACACGTTGGCTTTTTGCAGCTGAGGAGGACCTAACGACTCTAAACGTCCAGGACCGAGGCCAGTAGAGGCGGATACTTCACTCGGCGTAGACTCACCGGTACGAGTTGTAGCCCATCAAGTATCAAGTAAGTATTGATTAACTCATAGCGCAGGATACCAAACCCCTGTTTACTTTCCGGAGGACCATATTGCACAGTTGAGCATAGAGTCCTTCCCTGGCCCTCGGACGTTGATCAGCCACCTCTCACGTGGCGACAGATGATGTTGTGAACCGCTCCTCCTGCAGAAAAGGCGCACACGATTGCAGAAGCAATCTTTCCTTCCCTATCAGCCTACGATCATAGCTCCCACCGGGGTTGGTTACCCGATCTTCCCTGGGGTTGCTCGCAGCCTGACTAGTGCCACGTGGAGGTAGGGATAGGAGTTGCTGGTCAGATGCTTGTTGATCTCAATGGGATCTATATTGTGCGAATTACCCAGCTTTTACCATTCCTTGATCGTTTATTGATTGTCTTTAATTGCCTACGAATTGCTCTCCCAGTTCAGACTATACGTTGAAGCTTAACTTTATTCTTATATGAACCATACGGCCAATCAGCATCACCCAAGAAAGTTCTCTTCACATCAGTTACCACTGTTAACTCCTCCATGATGTGGCAACAAAGAAAACCTACAAATTGCTTAAGAACGTGACATTTTCTACGTGCTTCAATGAAGCATTTGCTTAATCTCTTCATGCTGCTGCACATCATGTGGATTAAACACAAATAAAAAAAATCTAAAGCATAAATGATGAAATTGAATTAAGTCAAACCATCTGTTACGACACCGAGAAAAATTTGTATCATTCGAAATGTATAAATATGCTCACTGAATCGTGCTGAAGTGCATACAACAATAAGAAAGATTTCCATCGAACCATCCAAAGTATGTCACAATGGTCTGATCTGATTTCCTCCACAACCACCGCAGTCCCACACAGTTCTCACAGCGCTACAAGAAATTGATTGAGTGGAATGAGCAGATTACTTCTGGTTGATTGTTTTTTTTCCACACCCCAGAGACAACGAGTACACTGGTGACGATGCTGGATGGCGGCAGCAGCCGTGGCTGCCTGGCTAAACCGAGTGGAGTCTTCTTTGGGGTCTTTCCCGGTGCCTACAGACACAGACACACACCCCAGGAAAAGCGGTACATATGGTTGCGGTGAACCGAAACCAGAAAACTCCCCTGACGTGTGCCAATCTGGTGATGTACGGGGAATCACAGTAGGGGAGAAATAGCCATAATCAACCAGTAGGGTAAAAAGTGGTAGTAAAATAACAACCTCAGGAAATCGGCCTCCATTTTGTTTTCTTTTACATTTAGGGGCTATCCATAAACCACGTGGTCATTTTTTTGCGAGATTCCGATCCACCCCCCTCCCTCCACGTGGTATTTCGTTCATACAAAAAATAAATGTATGGACCATGGTCTTTGCCCGAACCAACACCCCCCCCCCCCCCCCCCCTATTCGACCACGTGGTTTATGGATGGCCCCTTACAGAAAAACCCATGGAGCCGCATGGTCGTTGATTTTTAGGTTTATTAAAACTGTTCATTTGAAATGCTTTTTTTTTCTTTTTTTTTAATCGACAATAATTAAAAAAACATGACTGAGAAGAGTTTTGAAAACCTTTGATTTTTTGATAAGTTCTGTACCACTCTCCCCTAACAATGATGGTATGGCAGGACAACGGGTAAGGTAAGTTGTGATCGTCGTCGTTCCCCCCATAATGATGAAGATGTTTTTCTTCCTTCGATGCGGGAGGGGATTGCGGTGCAGACGATGATGACACACAAGACTGCCTGATGCCTTTCCGGTTTGATGGGTGACCTGCTCGGCGGAAATCGATGATTGCTCGTTGATTCGATAAACGGTGCACTCGAAAGAGAAATGTTCTGTGCGGTTCTTATTGTTATTTGTAACAGTACCATGACTTTATTGGAAAAATAAAAGTTGTACAAACCATCAGACACAAATGGATTTTACAATTAGATTACCCCTTAAGCCAATATTTGAATTCGAGTATCTGAGTAGCTCAGAACTCACTGAGTTTCCTTGCCACACACCGTAGACCACAAACCTTGTCACAAACTTTATGAGTTCCAGAGAGATCCCTGGCGCCAAATAAGAAACCTGCAGTTAAGCCCCCATTTGATGTTCTATGAGCAACATGTACAGACCTTACTTCAGAAGCAGTGATGATGACAAAGTCGCATTTTACGCGCAACTCAAATGCAAATACGTCCACTGCACAAGCAACAACGCCATAATCGTCATAGAAGACCCAAACGCTCAGGTAGGCCAGGAGGAGGATCGCAGGCCGACGATTGGAATGTTCAGCGTCCACCAGCTGACGAACGATAGCGGCCTACGACTCATTGATTTCGCTACCATACGTAGCAGCTTTTCCAGCACAGCCTCCCTTGTCGTTCCATCTGAAGACCACCACTGCAGACGGAATCGCCCACGTTTTGATTGAAAAACGGCGTTTCTCTGAAATTATCGATGTCAGGACCTATCGTGGCGCTCACATCGACTTCGAACATTACCTGTTATTGGTCAAATTTCGCCCATTAAAGCATCAGAGACGAATGCCCCAGAGGTAAAGTCTCTCTAAACAAAAAAAAAAAAAAAAAAATTTCGCCCAAAACTTTCCGTCATCAACAATGTACGGTACCGGCGACCACCACGGTTCCACCACCACCAGCACAAACTAGAGTGACTTAAGCAACCGAATGTCGCCTCAGCATATGCGCAGAATTCCGTGGCAGTGTTGCCAGACGAGGGCGAGCTCGATGTGGCCCCTGTAGAGGACTGCTGAAGTACAGTAAAAGCATCCATCAACAACGCTGGGAAAGAAGAATGCAGCACGGGCGCTAATGCTGCAGCAAGGAATTCGGCAGAACGTGAACGTTATAAACAGAAGCGGAAAGAGCGGATCCACCTCTTTCGGGAGAAAAAGCGCTACCTAGAAGAAACGGAGTGCGAAGAAATGGAACTGCCGGGTCGTTCCCGTGAAAAACGAAAGTTCTATCAGAAGCTCAACGCCGCAATGGCTTCGTGCCGCGACCCGAAATAAGCAGTGATAAGGACGGAGGTCTCTTGACGGACGGACGTGAGGCGATCAACAGGTGGAAGCATTACTTCGATACGCACCTGAATGGCGTGGAGAACGTAGGCACGGGAAACCACCACAACGGAGAGAACGACTCCGCCAGTGCAGCAGAGAACTGAAATAATCCAACTCTTACGCTGAGGGAAGTTAGGGATGCCATTCACCAGCTCAAAACCAACAAAGCAGCTGGAAAGGATGGTATCGCAGCTTACCTCATCAATATGGGCCCAGAAAAGGTGGCCACCTGTCTGCACCAGTTGGTAGTCAGGATCTGGGAAACTGACTACACATTTCGAAAAACCAATGTAGATTTACATGATATATAATGCACATAATTGGAGCGTGACATATGTTGTAATTTTACACGGTGTCATACGTTTCATGTCATGTAAAATGAGTGACGTGTAAATTTAATATTTGGTGTAAATTCTTTGCTCCGAATAACCTAGTCTTAGTATTGGAAATTGTTCGGTTTTACGAAATAATATCAAATGGATTTTTCATTCTAAACATATCTTTATTTGTAAACACGTTTTGTAACTTTATTTAGGGAATTTCTGTACAATATAAAACACAATGAACTTCATCAGTAATTACATTTTGTCACTGAATCTATACACAGCTTCTCAATTGCACATTATATTTCCACACACAGAGCTTTCTGTTTCATCCATGCAGACTATTTGATCCATCATTCACATGCGCAGTTCACACAAAGATTCGAAATCGAAGTTCGATTGATTCTGCCGATTTGGATGTGGAGACTGTTGTTGTTCCTACTGCTGCTGCTGCTGCTGCTGCTGCTGCTACTTGGGCTGCCACTACGATTATTGTGTCGTGTTGGTCTGCAATGACAGGAATATACGACGGAATACTGAATTTCATTATGTCATTCATAATTATTGTAATAAAACTTACCAGTTAAGCTATATTTAATCAAAAATGATTCCAACTAATAACTTTCAGCACACCGAGGATGGTTTGTTTGTAAACTTTCTGGTACAAAAGTAAAAATATGATACATCGAATGGAATTGTGACACCAAGTTGTTATATTGTTCGGAATATAAACGAATGTTGCAAGACATGGCAAATCTCGCTCAATTACATTATAAGCAATGAATATTACGACGGAATCATCATTTACATGACCCGTAATTACAGTAATTTTTCAGTTACGTTTCTATTAATATTCATATTTTTTTTGCTGTGTAGCTACTGGAGAAGTGCAAGGAAAGGCGTCCATGTGGAATGTGAGAACTTCAGAGCGATCACCATTTTGAATGCTATCCCAGATCGTCTTCCGTCATCTGTCACCTAAAACAAACGAGTTCGTGGGGAGTTATCAAGCCGGCTTCATCGACGGCCGATCGACTATGGACCGTATCTTCATCGTACGGTAAATCATCCAGAAGTGCCGTGAATACCAGGTTCCAACGCATTACCTGTTTATTGAGTTCAAGGCGGTATACGACAGTATCGACCACACAAAGCTATGGAAAATCATGGACGAATAGGTACGACTTTCCTGTGAAACTGGCTAGATTGATTAAGGCAACGATGGATGGTATGCAAAACTGCGTAAGGGTTTCGGGCGAATTTTCCAGGGACTGCGACAAGGTGACGGACTCTCATGCCTACTCTTCTCATGCTACCACTCTGGAAAGTGTATACGAGGAGCCGGGCTCAACAGCCGAGGTGCGATTTTCACAATACCCGGTTCATTTGTGTGCTTTGCGGAAGACATAGATAGTGTCGCCAGAACACTTGGAACGGTAGCAAAACTGTACACCCACAGAGAAGAAACGCGAAGCAGCCTAGCTATGGTCAGCCCGGTGGCGAATGCGTCAAAAACAAAGTACATGAGTGTGGTACTCTACGGACACGAGACATAGAGCATGCTCGAAAAGGACCTGCAAGCGCTCGGAGTTTTCAAGCGACGCGTGCTGTTTAAGAATGATCTTTTGCGGTGTATGTCGACTTAGAATGAACCGTGAGCTCGCTGCACTTTACGGCGAACCCAGCATCCAAAATATTGCCAAAGCCGGGAGGATACGGCGGACAGATCATGTTACAAGAATGCCGGATAACAACCCTGCAAATATTGTGTTCGCTTCTGATCCAGTTGGCGCAAAAAGGAGTGGGGCGCAGAGAGCACGAAAGGCGGACCATTGGACGTGACCGTGGAGGGAGAGCGGCAGCCACAAACCGTGTATTGTGGCGTACTATTGTTGATTAGATGTGATATTGAGCAAATAAATGAAAGCACCCATAGAATATCGAGCTGAAAAGCAGGCTCTGTAACAGTTAAAGGAAGATATACCAAAAAAAGAAAACCAATAAAAAGAAAAATGAAAACAGAAGGAAAAGCGAATACCGTCTACCCCCGTTGGTTTGACCGCATCTAATCTGAACACTTTTTAATTTGATCCCCGCTAATCTGCATATGGCTCAAACTAAAAATGGTTTAAACGTCATTGTGCTCATGGAACAGGATGAAACGGAATGCAGAATAAAAACAAAACAGCAAAAAGGGTTACCCTCAGTGTGTTTTTCGATGCCCACAGTGTTACTAGAAGTTCACATTAAAAATAAACCCCGTTGGTTTGCATGAGGTGTCGTTCAAACCAACGGGGGTAGACGGTAGAAAGAAATGGAATAGTACGGAGAAGTAGTAGATTTCTTCAGAAAAGCCTGAGCAACTGGAACACAGAAAATCAGACACCCCGAGAGTGTCACCGTCAGGGCTGAAAAATTCATTTCGGCTTATCTAAAGTCAATCACCTACAGCTCATTTTAGAAGCTGAACCTGAGAATATGATGTATGAAAAACTTGTGCGGCTAGACCAGTTCTGCAAGAAAGTCACGGAAAAAACGATATTTTTCGAATATTTAAGGTAAATGTCACGGACTACCTGCGAAAAATGCAAATGATATCCACGGTGATTATCATTTGGCATTTTTCAAAGGTAGGCCGTGACATTTACCTTAAATATTCATAAAATATCGTTTTTTCCGTGACTTTCTTGCAAAACTGATCTAGCAGCACAAGTTTTTCATATACCATTTTCTCAGGTTCAGCTTCTAAAATGAGCTGTAGGTGATTGAATTTAGATATGGCGAAATGAATTTTTCAGCACTGCGTGTCGTCACTAAAAATATCCACGCGCAACAGCCCAAATCACAGCTTCTGCCCGTCAATTTCACACCCATTTCCAACAACAACAAGTGCACGCAATCATGGTCTGTGGGTCGCGTTTGGCTCTCTATTAAAGGAACCACGATGACTTAATCTTGGTTGGACTTAATGGTTTGGTTGGCTGGTTCGTTGGATCTTTTCTCGGTCTCGCCGTATCGGTATGCTGCGCTGTAGCATCGAGCAGCAGCCAGCGGGGTCACAAATAAAGTCATGAATTTTATTCGCCATAAATGTCAGCACGGGTGAGGTGTCAGCATGAACGGTTTCATTTGCGATTTTCGGTGGCAGTGCGGTGTGGGTTAATCAGGAATACTGAAGAAAGTTGAGTTGCTGTCGTGAGCTGGGTGGGTGCTAGTTAAGGATACTGTAAGAAGAATATTATGAGAACTCGTGCTGGGAGGAGTGTCATCGTTTTTTTCGTGTGGTCTTTGAATGTGAATGAAACGGCATCTAGGGTACTGGTTCCCTTATTAAGCATGCGCCTCCCATTTTCATCCTACGAAAAACAAAGGATTGAAGCGCTGTTTGTTTTGGTTCTTATTTTTGTATTTTTTGTTAGAAGTGAGCACTCATGAAAACAAAAAGAACGAAATCAATCGGTGCCGTAATCGCTTGTTTTCGAATAGGATGAATATGGGAGCGTGAGATTACTGATGGAACACATACCCTATTTCTTTTGAAGTCCAACTGTGATGTCTTATGGTGTTTTGTAGAGAGCATTCCTTACTATGGAAAGCTGAAAAATATGTGCCGTCATACTACACTTGATTTTGTATCCAGAATTATCGAATAAATTAACATTTTAGACTGCATGGCTGTATATAACTTACAGGTCAAATCATCTGAAATTTTCTGAATAATAAATTGAAAATGCAAGCTAACACACAGCAATCGATTGAACGTATTTGGGTTTTCACCTGTATGCGTACTCTGCTCTAAAATGTATCCTCGGGTTGTTGTTTTTCTAAAGCGAAAAACAGGATTAATCCACCTAGTGGTGATACTGCCTTTCTCGTCGAATATGTACTCATGATCTTTCCGTCGACGTAAGCACCCTGAATCCTGTGAATACTTTATTTATAAAAGCAAGAATTTTATCCAAGCTATCATCGTTGGGAAACTTATTGATGGCCCATATTTCCCTATATTTCCAACGTTATGGTCAATGTATAGACAGCTGAAAAATATCAGGCCTCTTGGTTGACTGCGTGACCACCTTTACTATTACTGGAGGCCGATCAATACCAAGACTTTATAACAAGCTAAAATATAATTTATTTCACAACAAAAAATCATTTTACATACATTTATTTGTTCAACATCATTAAGACAAGACATAATCAACAATGGTACACCACAATACTCGGTTTTTGGCTGCCGCTCTCCATCCTCGGTCGCGCCCAATGCTCGCCAAGTCACGCTCCACCTGGTCCGCCCATCGTGCTCTCTGCGCTCCACGCCTTCTTGTGCCAACCGGGTCCGTTGCAAACACCAGCTTTGCAGGGTTGTTGTCCGGCATTCTTGCAACATGCCCTGCCCACCGTATCCTTCCGGCTTTGGCCACCTTCTGGATGCTGGGTTCGCCATAAAGTGCAGCGGGCTCGTGGTTCATCCTTCTCCGCCACACACCGTTCTCCTGCACACCGCCGAAGATCGTCCTTAGCACGCGTCGCTCGAAAACTCCGAGTGCTTGTAGGTCCTCCTCGAGCATGGTCCATGTCTCGTGCCCGTAGAGGATCACCGGTCTTATTAGCGTTTTGTACATGGTGCATTTGGTGCGTGGGTGAATCTTTTTCGACCGCAGTTTCTTCTGGAGCCCGTAGTAGGCCCGACTTCCGCCGATGATGCGCCTCCGAATTTCACGGCTCACGTTGTTGTCAGCCGTCAGTAAGGATCCGAGGTAGACGAATTCCTCCACCACCTCGAAAGTATCCCCGTCTATCGTAACATTACTACCCAGACGGATCCGGTCGTGTTCGGTTCTGCCTACCAGCATGTACTTTGTTTTTGAGGCATTTACCACCAGTCCGACCTTTGCTGCTTCGCGTTTCAGGCGGGTGTACAATTCTGCCACCGTTCAAAATGTTCTAGCGATAATGTCCATGTCGTCCGCAAAGCACACAAATTGACCGGATTTTGTGAAAATCGTTCCCCGGCTGTTGAGCCCGGCTCGTCGCATCACACCTTCCAGCGCGATGTTGAAGAGTAGACATGAGAGTCCGTCACCTTGTCGCAGTCCCCGGCGAGATACGAATGAACTGGATAGTTCACCCAAAACCCTTACGCAGTTTTGCACACCGTCCATCGTTGCTTTAATCAGTCTAGTCAGCTTCCCAAAAAATCATTTTACAGTTTTTGATAAACTTTTTCCTGCACACTTTACTGGTTACTAGATTCATAAAATTTGACTAAAAAAATTGAAGCAAGTGAAATTTTTCATACTGAATCCAATTCAAATTTAAACCATATCACAGAGCGCGAGGAGCAACCAGTCGGATCAAAATTTTGCGCAGTAATTTTAGACGCAAAAGGGGATTGAAACATTTTGTTCGAGGTTGATGCGATTTAAACAGGAATTAGAAAAAAGGTGTGATTCGTTGAGCCTGCTTCAGTTTTGTAAAGATTTTGTTCTCTTACACATATTTATCCCTGTTTTCACCACTTCCTATGAGATACCTGGAACCGGTTTCAAGACTGTACCTATTGTTTTAAATACTTATGGTCTGAGACTAGTTTCTTGCTAACTGTTCAACAGGTTTTCTGAAAAGCCGAAAATTGATGTGCATGCATGGATTTGATTCATTTTACATTTTGGTCATTCTGGCGGAACATACAAAACGGGTTCTGGAACACTACCGGTAGTCTCTGATGTGATCAAAGGCTGTGTTCCTGCAAACCGTTCATTATAGCCGCGATTCAATATGTCGCATGCATGGGTTTGGCTCTCATGTGCATTTCCAGCAATAACCGGAACCGGTTCCGGAATACTGCTGGTTGTACCAAATATGGTCTGAAACCATTTTCTTGCTATCCGTTCATCAGGTTATCTAAAGAGCCGCGATTTGATGTGTCGCATGCATATTTAACCACTTCTGGAGGGACATTCGGAACTGGTTCCAGAGCACTACCGGTAGTCTCGCTGTTATCTAAGGCTCCTGCTTACCGATCACCAAGTTATCGAAAAAGCCGTTTTTTGATGTGTCGCATGCATTTGGTTTGGTCTAAGGTTTGATTCACTTTTATATTTGGCCATTTCCGGCGGGGCACCCGGAACCGGTTTCGGAACACTACCGGTAGTCTCTGCTGTGATTTAAGGCTATTCTCATGCTTACTGTTCTTCAGGTTATCGAAAAAGCTGCTATTTAATGTGTCGCACGTATGGGTTTGGTTCCCATCTACATTTGGTCACTTCCGGCGGGACACACGGAACCGGTTCCGGAATACTACTGGTTTTCCTAAATATAGTCTGATTTCATTTTATTGCTAACCGTTCATCAGGTTATCCAAAGAGCCGCGATTTGATGTGCCGCATGCATGGGTTTGGTTCAATTTTATATTTGGCCACTTCCGGCGGAGCACCCGGAACCGGTTCCGGAACACTACCGGTAGTCTCTGCTTGATCACAGGCTATTTTCCTGCCCACTGTTCATCAGGTTATCGAAAAAGCTGCTATTTGATGCATGGGTTTGGTTCACTTTTATATTTGGCCACTTTTGGCGGGACACCCGGAACCGGTTCCGGAACACTACTGGTTCAGATATGGTCTGAGACTATTTTCCTGCTTACCGTTCATCAGGTTATCGAAAATCCCGTGGTTTGATGTGTCGCATGCATATGTTAAATGCATTTTCATATCTGGCCCCTTCCTGTGGTACCGGTCCGGAACACCTAAATGGCCATTACTCCGGAACGGCTGGACCGATCCAAACCATTTTCAATAGGAAACAATGGGACCAGATTCCCCGTCGAATGAACCGTCGGTCATTGAAATCGGTTCAGGTTTACTGCCAAAAAGTGATGTGAGTTTTTTTGTACACACACATACACACATACACACACACATACATACACACACATACATACACACAGACATCACCTCATTTCGTCGAGCTGAGTTGATTGGTATATGTGACTCGACCCTCCGGGCCTTCTATCAAAAAGTCATTTTTGGAGTGAACATATAGCCTTTCCAGTACACTTAGTGTACGAGAAAGGCAAAAATGCATAACACTAAAAGCAATGTTTCCGTTCAGCCGATTCATGGTGTTATTAGGATTATGTGATTCTGCATTTAAATGGCCTTATTATTGAAGTGCATATGCGCATCCACATCAGAGCAGTTATACACGACTACGACTGAGATTTGCTAGACATACAATTAATGATAAGCATACACTCCAACACATTGAAATACTTACTTATGTAATTTAGAATTTCAAAAAAAAAAAAATGAAATACAGCGATTTTTTATTTTTCTGATAACTAATATACAAATGAATGACTTCTCTATGCATAACAAAATGTCATCCATTATGCTTAATTTCAGCGAAAATCTAATAAAGCGTTGAGAAAATTCAACTGTAGCAAGCGCTCATTAAAAACTTCCATCCTCGCGAAATCAGAATCCAACTTCATACATCGAATCCAGTAAATTACAGATGGAGCCCGAACAGAGCGAAACATGAGCTCTTTGGCTAGCGGCGGGCATCACAAAAGCTGCATAGGCAAAACGAGCGCCTCCACTTCTGGCTGCTTCTGGATACACATCGCTACCACATCATCGGGGCAGGATATTCTATCTCTCTTGTCAGGGCTTCTCCGTATTCTGTATAATTTGCATAATTTCATTTGCCCTCCCCGTGCTTTGATGTTGTGCAACTGGCGCGACGAAAAAAAGGGTTTTTTATATTTGTCCATAGTTCCCTACGATTCTGCACATTTTAATCTCACATGCGTACTAGTAGTATGCCGAGTTCTCTATTGGATTTGGAAATAGCCGAGGACGTACGTTCCCTAGTTGGAAAGTTACAGATTTCGCACAATCAGAGTGCATTCGTGGAAGATAAAAAGTTTATCGGTGTAGTAAATTCAATGATTAGCTTAAATTTTCGATAAAACAAAGCCTCATAGAATTCACCGTTAAAAACAAAGTTCAAGTTGAACTTGTCAGAAACAAAAAAGGAGCAACCTCCTCCCTGGCCTGCCTGCTGTTGAAGCTTGAAAACAAAGCCTTACCCGTTGCCGCTTTTGTAGGACGATGATGCCTACACCTTTGCTAACATTTATCAGCAATTAGCCGTACGGCATAAGTAAAGGTAAAAACTCTTTAGGCAAACCCCATAATCCTTTTCCACTTTTTTGGGCTTGAACTTTACTTTCACCCCTACTCTCGGTTATTTTTACTGTGTGCCATGCAATGTTCCTATTAATGGCAGTGTAGTGTGTATATTGGTAGATAGATGTATAATATATTAATGATGAATATTCTAAATTTGTTCGCATTATTTAAAGACAAACGACATCAACAAATTGGTAATAAATTACTACGTTTGATTGCTTTGACATTCATGCACACAACAGAAACGCGTGTTTGATGAAAGCATGAAAGTCAAAGTGATCCTAAACTAGCGCCTCTCGTAGAATGATCGCGGTAATAAAATCAAATTTCAATTCATCGTTAAGGAGAAACTTCACAGAATACAAACATGGCTGCCACAATGGCCGATTTGGTCCCCTACTCACTTTTTCATGAGCACCAATCTGGAAAAATCTTAAACAAATGTTCTCGATTTGGAAAAGCTGGCTCTTTTTGCAAGAGAGCAAAGCCAGGATAAATAAGTGCGGCTTGGTCCGATGCTTCGTTCACCAGATATGTGCCTCTAAAGTTTGCCTGCAAAATTGCCTGCAAAATTGCAATGGGATTTCTTGACGTTTCACCTTAAATGCATGTACCAAGCACCCAGCGCACTTCAGACGGTCTTGGGTTTGACGTGTTAATTTGGGTTTGGATCGACTTTCGTGTATTTTTTTAATTGGCGATTTATTTTAAAATGCCCTTGGCGACCGACTCCAAAATCGTTTCATTGTAACATGAGTGATATTATTTATTCCCTATTATCGATTTAACAGAACTTTCATTTCTTCAGCAATACATACTGTTTGAAATTTCAGCTAGTGCCCTTATAGAGTTCTGACCGAATTATAATTTGAAGCTAACAAGGAGTTTGAATGAAATGTTTTCAATCTGTTTCCTATCTTATAAATATCAGTAAAAGTTCACTGTAATCGCTTGTAAAATATATAGAAGACAATGTCAGAAAGTATAAAAGAAATTGTAACATGTATTGTGCATTTCCCATAAAATAGAAAAATATTTTTGAATAATGTAATTTTTTGTGTTAGGAGTTGGGTCTAAAATGGTTGAATTTTACTTGAAAATTGCCCAATTCACACACCGTCACTGCACTCGTCTCCATAAAACGCAGGCTCTCGCTGCAATAATGAATAGGTTAACCGATGCGTGTTACAGTAAACCCAGAAGCTAAAGGAAACAAACGAGAGCGGGAAATATGAAAGCAACAACTCGACTGGTGAATGGCGCTTTCGAAACGGAACTGTTATGGATTTTTGATCGCACCTGCTTCCCCGACAGTTATCTAATGGCAGTGTGGTAGCTGAACCCTTTGGAAAAACGTTTGTGTAACGATCTAATATTTGAAGCGAAGTGAAGGAGCAGATTGCAGACATCGAATTACACTTGAGCAGCTGCAGTCTACGGAACCAACTAAAGTAGCTACATTGGGCATTGTTCAGAGCCCGAAAAAGTCAGCTAAAGTTGGACTGATATGGGATGCTAAGGCCAAAGCTGGAGGAGTATCGTTCAACGATATATTGCGTAAAGGTCCAGGCCTTCTAGTAGCACTGATATCAGTTCTTCTACGTATCAGACAGACAAATATTGCCGGTTTTGGCGTCATAAAGGAGATGTTTCATCAGATCCGCATCTGTGATGAAGGCATTCAGTAACAACGTTTCCTGTTCACACCACATCCATAATCGTCACCGCAGATCTATGTGATAGACGTTGCCACATTCGAGGTTCTCGTAGCTTGGCGCATTTCGTGAAGAACGCAAATGCGAAGCAGTTTGACGAAACTTCTCCCAGGGCGGCTAAAGCAGTGATAAACAATCACTACGTGGTCGATTTCCTTGACAGTGTGGATACTGAAGAAGAGGCTGTGACACTCTTCAACGAGGTAAAATACTCCATTTCCAGGCAGGATTTGAAAATCGCAATTTCTGCAGTAACTCAGCGTGGGTCCCGAAATGAACTAGGGCCTAGGGCTAAAAATCTCGTTAATATAAAAAAGAAAAAAAAAACTGAAGTTCCTGAGAGAATTGGCGAAAGTTTGAACTTGTACAGGGTCTAGCCTGGAAGCCTGCCGAGCACATCTTCACCTTTGATCTGAGCAACATCAATGAAAAGATCAGAACGATTACCAGTAATTACCAGTTTGGCACGATGCCCACTAAGCGCCAAATTCTGCGTACTGTAATGTCCTTGTGTGATCCGCTGGGATTGATTTCCCCCATTGTCTTACTTAAGAAAATTCTCATGCAGCAGATCTTGAGATCCGGTACGGATTGAGATGAGGCGATCCCGAAAGGGTTCGTTCAAATATTACGTAACGCTAAGGAGGGAGGGGGTCCAGCGCTGCGTTACGCTTCAAACAAAATTTCAAATTTTTCCATACAAAAGTTGTTACGTGGGGGAGGGAGGGGGTCTAAAATTGGCAAATTTTGCGTTACGTAATATTTGAATGAACCCATAGACCTACAGGAAAGGTGGATTAGTTGATGCCAGTACATGCAGCGGCTGAATGAAGTAGCATTCCCGCGCTGTTTCTCCAAGGGTGCTAACCCTTCAACAATCGAAAATGTCGAGGCACATTTTGTTCGTGGATGTGAGCGAAGTAGCTTGTGCAGCAGTCCTTTATCTGTCATCGATGACGGAAACCCCCGATGTGCACTTGTGGCAACCAAAACGAAGGTCGCTCTCATAAAACCATTTTCTGTGCCCCATCTTGAGCTACAATCAATGATGATACACGCTAATAAATCCGTTCTGATAAACGTGAACAAACAAACGCAAATATGAGAACAAGCAAGTATACACCGTGAACTGGAACTAGTTCCAGCTGTCAATATGAGCGTTCTAGAGACCGTGACATCTAGTTCACGGTGTACATTTCTTATTGTTGTTATCGTTGCTATGCATAGTTCCTGTTTGTTCCCGTTGCCGTGAATGAGAGTGCACGTATATCGGAGCGGATTTTTTTGCGTGTAGGGACTAGACGGCTAGACGTCGTTGAACATCCAGGTCACTAAACGCTATCTCTGGTCTGATTCATCCACTGTACTATGCTAGTTACGATCCGATAGCCGACGTTATCCTCAATTTGTGGCATTTCACGTGGGAGAGATTCTCACTACAACCAGCGTCGATGAATGGCACTACGTGTCTTCCAGACTGAACGCAGCAGATGCGGCTACTAAGTGGAAGGACGGACCAAGTTTTGACTTGGAGTCAGAGTTGCTCTCTGTCACTATCAATGGTAGGCAAACTGTCGGTAGATATCACTGATAGACCATCTTTAAAATTCGTTTAAAAATCAAAACAAACACTTAAAGTAATGTTGACATCCAATACTAACAGCCTTCGGACGTGTTTACGATTCGCTCCCGTGCTCCGTTTTGTTTTCTGGTAGTAAAAAGGTATAGTGTTCGAAAAAACACTCTTGTAGTGGGTTTTAACGTTCTCCCAGTTCGACCAGATGTTGGCAGAGTCCATCATGTCGCGGAGGTCAACAGCATACACCCAAGTAACAAAAGTAGCTGCATAAGAGCTTATGGAACAAACGCTTATGTGAAAGTGGTTGATTAAGCTTTTATACAGCAAAAATGTTAGTTGGGCAGTTACACCACACCCGTAACTGTGTGTATATTGAAATGAAAGACCATGATATAGCGCTGCGATACGAAAAAGCGCATAATATCCAACGGTCTTTCATTTACAACAACAAGCCCTTTAAGATCCCCGTCTACGTTGATAGCGAGGCGGTTACCGTAAGAGTGTGTGACCTTCCACCGTCCATGCCTCATACAACCGTTGGAAATTTTATGATGAGGTTTGGAGACGTCATCTCCATCCAAAATGAGCGTTGAAAGAATTACTTTGGCGGTGTTTTCAACGGGGTACTAGTTCCGCAAATGAGACTCAAACAGTCTATCCCATCGTTTATCACAATCGATAATCAGATGGCCACAGTTCATCATCCAAATCAGATTCGAACCTGTAGATATTGCTCAAAATCAGCACATCCCAACCAGAAGTGTTCTGATGTAACAACAGCATCCGAAAACAGACGATTGTAGACGATTATCACCGACGATTTTCATATGGAAACGGTTGCAACGAGATATGCCAGTAGTTTTGAATACCAGGCTTGCGAAACACAACCATCTATTAGGGCACCACTACAAGAGGCGAATTACTGGACTTGTTTGTCCATTTACGCACATCGGAGTGGACTATTTCGGGCCGATTCAGGTCAAACGGGGGCGCCGTTTGGAGAAAAGATGAGTGGCACTGTTTACTAACGATTTGTGCTGTTCATGTGGAGTTGGTGCACAGTTTGTCTACTCAATTGTGTGTAGTGTCAATAAGGCGTTTCGTAGCTTAGCGTGATTCTCCAGAAGTCTTCTACAGCGACAACGGAACAAACTTCGTGGGAGCCAGTAACCTTTTGGTGAAGCAATTCCACGACATTCATCAATTCAGAGAGCAACCCACCGTCAGTGAAGACAGCAATGATAGTGATAGCAGAAAACCCACATCCTCCAAGCGATGAAGTTCTACAGACAGTCATCACAGAGCAGAGTAGGTGTATGGCAGTTAGTACGTCAATGCATTGGAAGTGCACTGTAAATCATCCTGTACCTACTACCTCCAATCCAGCGTTGCACCAACTCAGGTCGACATGTCAAATTCTGCAGATTACGGTACCGCTTCGGTAGGCGTGGAGCAACAGTACGACGGGGGCCATTCAACGAGCAGCTGGCAGCGAGACAAGTGATGTCACGAGAACTCCTAAATTTCTCTGTCGACCCACAGGATTGGCCGTTATTCTATTGTTTATTTTGCAAATCTACGGAGGCTTGCGGGTTCAGTGATTCGCAGAACTAAACGCGTTTACAGCGTTGCTTAAAAGGTGACGCGTTAGAAGCAGTAAAGAATCGATTGTTAATGCCTCAGTCGGTGCCATTCGTGATTGCCATATTGCGAAGGTTGGGTGTCCAGAAGAGGCCAAAAGTAATGATCCATTCTCTTCTTCAGAAGTTACGCGCAGCTCCTTCCTAGATTTTGATTCTTGCACCAATATGGAGATAATTACTTATATTCTTCCAATAGAAACTTTGAAAACTGTTTCAAGAAAGTAACAAATTTCTTGGCGTTCAGTCAAAATTTGTCATTTTTTGCGATGGGGTCTGGTTACGCTGTATTTCTCGCCCCTAGTACCAGACCGAGTAAAATTCTCGCATTTATGTGGTATCATACAGGCGTATCTACAATGATCGATTTCTCTTCATCGATTTTATCTTTAGATTTTATCCGGGAGTGTTCGGATTATCTCTTGATGTTTTTTTGGTGCAGAACGACTAGGACAAGCATCTAGAACAATTAAATAACTGGAAATACTTGGCCGTCCAAGATATTGACTAAAGAGAAAATCGATGAAGAGAAATTTATCATTGTAGATTCGCCCGTATGATACTGAGCGCGAGAATTGGAAAGGAAAAAAACGAAGCTGTACGTTCAACAGGAAAAAAAGTTGTCGTAAGTCAACGTATGCAAACAGTTGAAAGAATCAGAGAATAGGACGTATTACGACAAAACAAGCCATGAGATAGTGGATTGCATGCAGTTTTAGACGCTTCATGGTAGGTGGAAGACTCTGAAACTGAAGAACTTATGCCGAAGTTGTCCTATGCCTCTTCGCCTTGCTGTCGTGCAAGAAAGGAATGCGGCGTAGATGGATGCAAAGCATTTCACCATAAACTTCGCCATTTCAACATAAGTCGCCCACTGGGAAATGCAGAAGTGGCTGAAACTTCGCAATCCACCGCAGTTCCAAAAATAGTAGTGCACCACAGTCTTTACAGATCGATGACATACTCGCTGTTCCGATACATACGCGGTAACCATATCCATGGTTACGCTCAGTAGGTTAAACCCACGCTTTCTTGGATGGCGGGTCTTCATCAACGCTTCGCGAAGGCATTATTGGACTGGGGGGAATATATCGAGAGAGGAAAAGTAATTTATGGTGAATATACAGGGTGTTAGGTTCCTGAGTGCAAACTTTTTAAAGGGTTGACCATATGTGTAGAACAATTTTTTTCATCATTCATGGTCCTCTATCACCCTTTAAAAAGTTTGCACTCAGGAACCGAACACTCTGTATAACGAAACCACACCTCGAATTTTCAAGAGCACAAATCTGAGAAACCAAAAGATGGATTGCGCTGAAAAGCTGATCGATTGGTGACCCGCTGGTGGTGACCAATCGATCAACTTTTCAGCGTAATCCGTCTCTTAGTTTCTCAGATTTGTGCTTTTGAAAATTCAAGGTGTGGCTTCGTTATATCCCAGACAACCAATTTACACGTATAATGAAGTTTATGTTCATGTTATACGTACTTTTATGCAGTAAAGTTACATCGCATAAGTTGCAGTAAAAGTGCCTTATGCGTACAAAAGTGGAGGCGCTATACGTGCATTGATGGAAAAATAATAACGCTATACGACTTCAGCCGATATCTTATGCGATGCACGGTGTGCACTATTGCGACGTAATATATAATCTTATGCGACTTAATAATATTTGAAAAAAAAAATTCTTGTCACCTCAGATCGAACTAAGAACCTTTGGATTTTCGAGCCACACTTCACACTGAATACCAAACACTACATACTTATGAATCACACTGATTAAATGTCATGACTTTCTAACTCACCTCAGTGTTGGAATGCTCTTGGTTTCCGTGCGCTATCTAGAGCTCAAAATGACGAAACGTGATTTCCCGCACAGTTATCACTACCTCTCTCTTGCTAGCACCACCCATTATAAATTATCAGGTCATTAAAACAAAAATGATGACTTTATAACTTATTTTGTAACAATAATTATGACTGTTAACTTTCTTGTAGCTTTTTGGCACTCCAACAGCACCTCTTTCATTGTTATCACATATCACATCGCAATATACCAAAGTAAACGATTCTAGCTTATGCGAGTTTGTATACACAGTTTAGCGAGTTTATTTTTACTTTTATGCGATTTAGTTTGTACACCAATGCGAGTTTCATTGACATAATAAGAAAAGTACCAAGCGAAGTCGTATAATCATCGCAGTGCGCAATTATGCGAATTCAATTGACACTTTGCGAGTCCGCTCGAACTCTTTTGCGAATAAGTAAAGTTCGTCGCAATAAAACATTGGAATATCGTCTACTACGATGTAGTCATACATTATAAAAGTTTATTTGTACTCTTATATGATTGTACCAGATACATCGCAATAAGTTCAAAAAATAACATCATATGCGATGAAAATTGTCATTCAGCCGTATATATATGCGATAGTGAGTTAAAATAGTACTTTGTACGATGTACAGCGTATATCCTTATACGATTTCTGGTTGTCTGGGATATTCACCTTAACAATCCAGTACCGTCATTAGCGGTGAAAGCATGAAGTTCTAATTTCACAAGTTCTGAGCTATACAGGCCCTTCGACTGATTAGTTAGACTACGTGACTGAGTTGCAGCGCTACTATCACCACTTGAAAGGTTTGCCAGTTCGTAGTTATGCGGATCTAACACCATAGGGTATCAATCAACTTTTCAGCGCAAACCGATATTCGGTTCTACATATTTGTGCTCTTGAAAATTCGATGTGTGGCTTTCTTCATATCTTCACCTCAAACAGCATTTATAAACGATATAAAAAAACGAGCATAATTTGTACACATCTGACCAGCAACCAAATTTACTCAAACTTGCGAACAAATTTACGATGAACCACGCTTTGGATGGATCGGTTAGTATGAGCAACGGACTAGCCTCAACTTTTTCTTGCATGCAAAAATTTCCCAGTCAGCAAGCAGGGTGGGCGCTTGTTTCATCAATGATGCCGACGGAGATTTCCGGTTTGGCGGTTAAGGGAAAATAATTATGAAATAACCCCACATCACTACAAGAGGCCAAAGTATGGAGGAACTATTTTAACAAGACTTGCTTGCTTGCTGTTCGTTCGCTGCTTCGAAAGCTGTGGCAAACAACTTAATTTCATTAGTCAGGAATTTGGTAGCCAAGCATTTTGTGCAAAGGAATGACCAACCAAGGGGCTTTTGTTTAATTGACGGGAAGGAATTTTGGTGCTGGCTTAGACTCATAGTTGTTTTGGGTATATTTTGTGGTTTGACAGATTTAAAGAACTTGTTGAACGTTGAGGTTTCTTTGTAGCTTCGAAAACTATAGCTCCATTTGATCAATTTCGATAAAAATCCGTGCTTAAGACCTGTCATCCCGTAAGCCCACGTATCTACATCACATCTATCGTATGACCGGTATCATGCAGCCTATCGCTTCGTAACTCGAAACTCTTGTTTTAGTTATTCCATATTCATGGCAAGTGAACAAGTAAATGTGTGAGTCGAGTGGAAAAATATTCATATTCGCAGAGCAGCAAGTTCGTCTTTCATAGCCCGGGTTTCGGTATAAAAACCAAGCACCCATTCTGAACCGACAGATAGGCATAGAAAATGTGCAGCAGCCACACTTCTTTTCAACGAGGCATGGCATATACAGACACAGCAGACACTGTGTCGGCTACCACCACCGCACCGTTGCAACAACGCGTTGTCACTCTCTGCCATCATGCCATGTCCGGAAAAGCTCAGCTCAAGCCATTCTGATCCACTTAAAATAGGATGCTCTATCTCTATAGTCGTAGAGATGTCGTCGTAGTCGTCGTCGTCGTTTGTGTGGCGTTGGTTGACGACAAAAAGCGTACATGTGGCAGAAGTGGTTTTACTCATCCGTATGTTTTGCGGGGATTTTGTTTAGCTCAGTTGGTATAGGTGCTACGAAAGCAAGCGTAATGTAATTTGGTTCGAATATTGATATAAGATCAGAAAAAATGTATTTTAACAATTCTGAGAATAGTAGCATGGTCTACTTTGTATACCTCAAAAAATCTAACAGAAAAAGTCTTCATAAGTTGCTTAAGCGATTGCGCCAAGGTTTTTTCTAAGAATTTATTGGAGTTCAACAGAAATTCCTCCTGGAAACGCTCAAAGCAGAGAAGTGAATCGTCGCCTAAAACAAGCAACAAAGAAGACGTGATAATTTCACTTTAACCCAACTGGTAATAGATAATAAAGAAACTTAAAAAAAATGTTGGAGACAAAACAGTATTTAGCTAAATTTGTTGCGCACTTTTCAACTCGTGAATTTTTGATGTTTACTAACCAAAAATCGAAAATGTTTCATGGTAGATCTTCAAGAGCGTTGCAGTGTTTGCAGACACGAAATTACATCCACAGAAAAACAGACGTTTCATTCTACTCATTTCCCATCGATTACCTTTTTAACAGTTCGTTCAATTATAGTTGGCCAATTGACCAGTCGCGGCGCTGCACAGTAATGATGATTGATTTCGTCATTTTAGCGCGCTTAAGGACAAACGTCTTGAGATCACGCTTCAATAGTGCATCAGAACTTCAGATGCACAAATCTCAAGAAGAAAGCTTCAAATAATAGTACATTAGTCTGTTCTTGATAATTTGTAATAAGCTCAGAATAAGAAGCTCAGGTGCACTGGTTTTGTTTACGAAAAGATTTGTGCTTTCGAAATCGTGAGTAGGTGCCAAAGTCGGCCATTGTGGCGGCCATTTTGGGATTCTAACAAGTCTATTCTTAATTGATAACTTTTCAACAATGACGTTTAGTGTCATGGTGTCTTCGAGAATGTTTTTCACTATAAGATGGAGCTTCTTTTGAACTATTCTGAAAAAAATAATCAATCCCCCTAAAAGTGAGATATAAAATTTATGTTTTGAATTTTGCAAGAAACAAGGTTGGTGTCTTCACAAAAGTTGTAGAAAATGTTGTTTATAGGTATTTCTTTAGGAGTTTTTCCGGGTGCTTCTTACAGTATTGCTTCAATAAATACTCCACAAATTCCTTCTGTAGTTGCCGGGGGTTGCTTAGGGCCTGTCCATAAACTACATAGACTCTTAGGGGAGGGGGTCGATTGGATTGACTAAAGTCTACGCTCCAAACAAATTTTGAAAAGATTGTCTAATGTCTTCAAGGGGAGAGGGGGGATCTGAGATGGCAAAAATGAGTCTACGTAGTTTATGGACAGTGTCTTATGGAGTAACTGCAGGAGCATTTCTACAAAAATTGCTCCAGATGTTGGTTCGGAGTGCCTCAGCGATTCTTCCAGATATTGTTCTAAGCGTTCTTTCTCATTTTCATGAGAAAATGCTTCAGAGATTTTTCCAGAAATCTCATTAAGCCCTTCTTTTGCTCTAATAATTTCAGCAGAAAATCCTTCAACGATTTATGCAGGAATTGTTGCATGGGTTAATTAAGAAACTACATTTCAGGTTCCTTCAGAAATAGCTTAAAACGTCCTTCGGGAATTGATCTAGAGGTTTCTGCAGAATCGAGCCCAGGATTTCTCTAGATTTTGCTTCAGCAAAATTATACCACTAGAGAATCTTTTAGGAATTTCTTCTACATTTGCTTCATCAGATGCCCAAAAGATTTCTCCAAGATTTAATGATACATGTTGCCCTTTACTGGCATTTACCATCTTTTTTGATACGTCTGATACATACTGAAAGCGTGTAATTAGAACGTACAACCTATTGCTGGTTGAAAAAATAAGACGAATTTGGGAAAACATCGTGTTCCGGTGGGATTCGAACCCAAGACTCCTTATTTGCTAGACCGGCATTTTTACCAACTAATCCACAGAACAGGTAACGATTCTGCGGTGTAGAAAGCCAAACTGACCCCGAGCCCACACCAAGGACACTCCCTTTTTTACAAATCCAACTCGCTCTCGACTTTGTCAACGTTCATTCTGTGACTTCTAATTACAATTTTTCAGTAAAAAAATGCTTCAAAATCCGATTCTTTAGACATTTTGAAAATTGAAATGTCCACTAAATTCAGGTATACCTGTAAACAAACTGAATCCCTCATTACCTAAAGGTGGGTTGGGGTGTCGCGATCCTGGTTCACGAACACTTCTTCAGGAACTTCTCTGAATTCAGCAGAAATTTCTGCATGGATTTCTATAGATAATAGACTTCTCGCAGGATCTCGCAGACATCGTTTTAAAAATGCCTCCAAAATCTCATTCAGGAATTGCACCAGGGACTTTGCCAAAAACTGCGCCAGGGTTATCACCTGGCAATATTATTTGAATTTGTTCAGAAAGCTTTTAAACTTATCTCCAGAGATGCTTCCAGAAATATGATTGCAAATTCTTCGAGTAACAGCTGCAGGAATTACTGAGAGGATTGTGCTACAAAATCCTTGAGGTTTTCCTTAAGGAAATGATGCACAAATTTATCCACGAATTGTTACACAGATGATAAAAATGAGTTTCTATAGAAATTGATTTCAAATCTCCTCTAAAATAAGCTTTAGAACTTTTCAAGCAATTGCTTCATGAGGTATTCAATAACTTACAACAGAAATGCTTCCAGAAGTTGTTACGAGATTTTTCCTACGAGTTGCTCAAGATGTATCATTCCTACAGAAGGTGTTTGCTCCAGAATTTCATTCATTAATTGCTTCAGAATTCAACCGAAGAAATCTTCAAAATAAACTCTAAAAAGCATTTCTTGCCAGTTTCTCTACTTAGTGTTCTATAAATACTTCCACAATCCACAGTTATTAACTGAGAGTTTTCTCTGCCAATGACAAGTTTGCATGTTTAATCGTGTAGCAGGTACGAGAGTGGTGCTATGCCTTCCGCAGATATTACATAGGAAATTGCTTTCAAATTTATATTCGGTAACTACAGCGGATAGACAAAATGATCGGGACAGGAAAAATTTTCGCTTTTCAAAAAATGTTCAACCAGCTGTAACTTTTCGAAAAGTGTATCAAATATTCTCAATTTTTTACTGTAAGTTCATCAATTCATCAGTTCATCAGTTGTGTATCAGTGGTCCGAGTTTGGGAAAGATTGGACTATTCTCCATGAAGTTATTAAGATTTTTGAAAAAGATATAATTATCCGATAGCCAACTATAAGTTGTTATATCTCCGGATTCAATGAACCAAATGCAAAGAAATTTTGACCATTTTTGACTTATATAATGAGCTATGGAAAACGTTTGACTTAACATAAAATTCTTTACACGGAGGAAAACTATAACGATTTGATTATTTTTCTAATAAAACACCAAATTATCCAAAACTTCAACATCGTTTCAAAATTCAAGATGCAAATTATAGTTCATTTGATTTCCCTCTAATTGACTTACCGTCGATGAGGGTGACAATGGGTCTGGGGGTGAGATTGGGTCAAAACAGAGAAACATAAAATTTACATAAAATAGCTCATCAATTATCGTTAATATATATTTAAAACTTTATATTATTTCAAAGAAGAGATGTTTTTACACGTCATGATGCAGAATAAGATGTTTTGCAATGATCATTTTTTGTTAAATTTGTGGCTAAACTTAAATGATGAAACTACTTCTAAATCACTCTGAAAAAATTTCTCCTTCGTTATGTTTAACAAAAGAACCTAATCATAAATTTTCTTATAAGTGGATAGCTGTAGGTATTACCTGGTGGATGTAATGAAAAAAGCGGGCTGTCATTGCTCTTTTTATTTAAAAACTCAATATTTTTGACCCTATGTCTAAATATTAAGAATGGGGGCAATACACCCATGCGTTTGGACAACTCCTCTAATCATCAGCTAATCTTTAAGGACTGTTCATTAAAGAAAGTGGACACCTTTTTTTCAATAGAGAATATTTATTTTCGAACAAATCCATAAGTTTATTTTCTATAAATGACAATCAACATTCATGTGGCCGTATTCACGTGAGTTTGAACATTTACTTCCCTTTTCTGAAGAACGCTCGGACTTTCCTCTTGATACCTTCCATTAAATTCTGCACAACTTTCTCCGTAACCTTTCGTTGTGCCACAGACCAAATTTTATTGAATCAATCAACAAAAGTTGCTTCTCTTCCATCTTTCTTAAGATGCCGCTTAATTATTGTCCAGTATCTTTCCACAGGACGCAGTTAAGGGAAGTTTGGTGGATTTTACCATTTTTCGACGAAATCGACTTTTTCCTTCTTGAGCATCTCTAGTGTAGAAGAAGCGTAATAAGCGGATGCCAGATCCGGCCAAAACAATGAAGGATCCGTATGTTTTTGGTTGATGGGTAGAAGTTGTTTTTTGATGCATTCCTCTCTGTTATTTTCACCGTTGATTTTTTCCGTTGTGAAATATGAAGAAATCTTTGAGCCGCATGAACAATAAGCTTGCCACACCAAAAACTTTTTCCCATTTTTTAAGTTCTGATATACCCTACATCATCCGGCACATCTGTCCCCTGCTCAGCGTTGAAAAATTGCGGTCCTGGAAGTGTACTTGTATGCCAATTCTCGAAACAACAACTTTTCGAACACCATTTGTGCAGAATTTAAAGCTAGTCGCTAAGCTAATCCGACTCATCGCTATAAATTTCTCACTTTTTTCCGTTTTCTTTGAGTGTGTTGCCAAAGTGGACAATGTTCTTACACACTGAGCAATAATTCACATTTTTTGTTTAGTTTTAACTTTAAACTATTGGTGAACAGATGTCCACTTTCTTTAATGAACAGTCCTTAGTGTACTGCAATATCGTAAGCTCACAAAATAGACTTAGCATAATATTTGAACGACCCTCTATCTTGAGATGGAGTGATTTGTTTTAGCAATATAGAGGCCAATGATCACGTACATAAGAGTTTATACGGAGGGTTTGGTTAAAAATTTCTTATGTAGTATACTAAAACTATCATGTTTTTTATAGTCAATCTTCCAATGTGCCCCTCCCTCATTGTAATCTCCCCTCCTCTCATGGAGGTTGAAACTCTTAATGAGGAGGATGATGGCAAGAAATGGTGATACAGTATGCAAACGTTATTTTGTCAAATTTCAACCATTTTTTCGGTTGTATTAGCCCTTTTAGGTGGATTAATCATCTTTTAAAATTACCTAAGTTTTTATTCGTCATGATTACATTCTGTTCAAAGTAGGTTTACTAGATATAATTAATAAAATTAACTTATATTCTTAGATAGGTGATTTCGAATACTTTGACCCATTCTCACCTCCTCTAAGGGGTGAGATTGGGTCAATTTTCAATCATTTGTAGTTTACATAGTAGGTAATTCATATATCGTGATACTTTCTTGCAAGACTATCATTACCACATAGGAGAGTATACAATACATACCAAATAAAAAGTAATTCCGACTTCAATTGCATTTGTTATTTAACAAACAATCTTTGAGTATCCTTTTTTGAGCCATTCTCACCCCCAACGACGGTATATACAAATGTGTTTAAAAGGAAAGTAACAACATAGCCGCCAATAAATTGAAAAGTTAATGGGATGCATATTAAAAATAGACCAATTTACTGCAAAATCGTGAAATAAATGAAATTGCTTTAACTTTTTCTTGTGTTGAAAATTTCAAGTTAAATCAAACGTTTTTCAGAGTTTTTATATAAGTCATAAATGGTCAAAATTTCATTGCATTTGGTTCATTGAATCCTGAGATACAACAGCTCAAAGTTGACTATCGGATAATTATACCTTTTTCAAGAAAGTTTATAACTTCGTGAAAAATTGCCCGTTCTTTTCCAAGTTTGGATCACTGATACACAACTAGTTGATAAACTTACAGTAAAAATATGAGAATATTTGATGAACTTTTCGAAAAGTTACAGCTAGTTGAACATTTTTTGAAAAGTGAATATTTTGCCTATCCCGATCATTTTGTCTATCCCCTGTAGCTGTCCCGGCAAAAGTCGTTCTGCCTGCCTATCAAGCTGCCTACTGTGTTTTTTTGACATTCACAGCTACAGAAAAAATGGCCCGCTAAATGGAATTTCAAACTTTCTCGTTTTCGATGCGTTCCCAGTCGATTTTTCCAATTATTTCTTCGTACGAACACTTCGCAGCCCTGTACAAATGAAACACTGAAAGAATGGTGTAGATCCGTTGACCCGTTCCCGAGCCTATTCGTGACATACAAACACCATTCCATTTTTATTCATATAGATTAGCATAAGTCTCAGGCCTGACGATGTACATGCAGATCACGTAGTGTTTAGTAAGATAATTTGAGATTATTGTGAGAGAAAGACGCAAAATGAAGTAGCAATTTAGTCTTGAGAGTATTAGCATTGGTAGCATTTCCTGTATATTGTTTTGGTGCCTAAATGTTGATCAAACGTACCTTTTGGACTTCATCTTTCTACTAACAACACCTTAATTGCCGTGATGTAAAGACCCGAGCAAAGCTTGACAGCAAATTGAAAACTAATTTTGATGTTGTGGTATTGCAAATAATGATAACTCAGGTTGTTGTCATTTTGGTCGTTTTAACGGTTTAAACATCAAAAATGAGAGCTGAAAAATTTTCCCTTAACAGCAAGTTGAAAACAATTTCTGCCATCAGTGATATCAAATTTATAACTGTTTTTGCTATCAGTGCGAAAAAATGGAAAAATCGTAAATGTAGAGTTTTTCGAATGATATGAAAACTAAAATGCAATATGTTAATTGCACTGATGGCATAGCATTAGTTGTGTTATACAAGGTCGCCTAGCCTACCTTACTTAAAAACTTTAATATTCAAAATAAGTTGAAGTGACAGCAAAACGAAATCAAAATTTGAAATCAAATTGAATCAAGATAATCTGATATCAAAATGTGATATCAATTTGCAGCTGATTACAAATCGTGTTTTCGATTTGCTACCATTTTGTTGTTAGGCTTTGCTCGGGGAGCTCTGCATACCTTTCTTAGGTGTTAAACTTATTTTCCTTTGCCTTCCAACAGCTAGCGCAAGGACGTGGCCAAGACAGCTCTCGATCGTTGGAGGATTGCGTCAATCTTGCCTTAGAGTCAATGATTAGCTCCAAATAGTTGTGCTTTGGTAACGGACGGGAAGGAGACAATTCAACGGTGGTCTGGGGGACTGTACCACCTACGAATTTGTATGACTTGCTGAATGTTAATGCTGATGCTAAAAAAAATAAAAACAAAAATCAAGAAATTCTTAGCAGCAGCTCTTATTCCTGCAGTGTAGTAAGTCCAAGATAAAGCAGAGAAGCTGTTTAGCTAGTGTTGCACTTCTGTTTCCGGTCCCCGAGTTGTCTGCTTTTGCGGCGGCAATGACTACGGGATGATTTTTGTCGGTCAGTCTGCTTGTTAGCGAGAAATTCCTGGTTGCAATATGAATGGCGTTATTCTGAAGAAACTTGACAAGTGACTGAAGTGGTTGACAGTAGGCTACCGTAGTATCATTAAACTGGACTCATTCTAATGATAGTTAGGATGCAGTTTGTGTCAGTGTCAGTATGGAGCGTTTTTGAATTTCCGTGAGATTTTCAAGTGGATATTTTATACTCAACTGATTTTACACCTAATAAACTGTTGATTAAATACACTTAACAACAATGAACAATGCTGTTCATCCTTCCAAGAATACCAACCCAGTTCACTAATACTTTTGGGTTTCCTAATCACCTTATTAGGCAACCGTATTCGCACGGTTATTGAAAATTATACGTTCATCATCGTGCCTGCCGCCGGCGACCGCTCCTCCGTTTCACACATACCGTAGCGGCGCGGTCGCTTCCATGTTCGTTCCACTAGGCGGGTGTAATCCGCTCACCTAATCTCAAAACAATTTGCACAAATTTGTTTTTAATTTGAATCCCCAATGCCGGACTAAACTCAATTTAAAAGTTGGAAACGATTTTCTTATTACAAATTTCGAAACCCGATGCCTGCTGGATGATGTCGAACACCGAAGAAGATGTGGTCCAACACGCCTTGCCTGCCCGTCCATGGATGGAAGCCGTACATAGTTACCTCGAGGGAGCAGAAGAAAATCCAAATCTATCTTCGTTCCAGGCCGGGAGGTGCACGACCAAAAGTGCTTCAAACAACGAAAACCAGAATGATCTACTTGCACACAATGAACAAACCGAAAAGCCATTCTTCTTGATGGTGCTTTGTTTAGGTGGGCGCTTTGAACAAGATTGTCCGAGTTCGGGTTCTGGAGAGAGGCGCCTGCCTATTTCCTCCATTGAAAATAAGTTTGTCAAATTATGCAAGACAGATAGATAGAGAGAGAGACAGCAGAGACCGAGCTAGCGACGGAACTTGAGGCCGAAATAATTCAATAACAACAACGAACGAATCAGTGGAGACTCGGTAAACTTTGTGCCGATCGAAACCGCTCCGTGAAAGAATCAAATTTTCGTTTCCAGTTCAGTGGACTTCCGTGCACGGGGAGGACATACCGACCTGCTGCAGTGCAGCAAAGACAAAAACCAATTTGGAAATGGATGTGGTAGGGGAAGGAGGGGCATAACGCCCCGGCTAAGCATATATGGTCATAAACCTCAAATGATGCTTATTTTAAGGTCGTATTCTGCCTTGGATAGCAGTTTACTCCCTTACCTAAGAGCAGGCATCAAATTTCTCACTCACGTGATCGGATTCCTCGGATTTATCCACCTCCGCGATCATGCTTTTTCACTGCATGGGATGAAAAATAAAAGTCTCTCACTCCAGCGCTCGCGATAATTCTCTTTCTCTCCATGCACAACTCGCGGACAAACAACAAAGCATCAAAATTTTCACTCCGTGTCTGAGTCACATAACGTCTCCACCGATGCACGAGATCACTTTTTTGACGTTTAGTACTGCCGTGTTTACATTAATTGTTCTTGTTTTCATGGCCATCTAGATAACATGGAACTGCTCAGACGTCAACCGGGTGAAAACGTGGGTGGGTGCAGACTTAGCAACCATTTTCTCCTGCGTCAACAAACGATTTGTGAGTGAGCACAAGTTGGAGAGAGCATACTTTTATCACGCCAAGGAACCGGAGTGAGAGCCTTTTCAATCGGATATGGGTGTACGGAAAATATCACAGGCTGCTTTATCCGGATAATATCGCAGTGTGATAGATCGTTGCTCGCGTGAGTGAGGGAAAAATTTGATGCCTGCCTAAGAGACTTCAACTTTTGGCCCGCGTGCCCACAAAATTTCCCATTCAAATTAACAATACAAAAAAGTGTTACTTTATAGGTGCCGAAAAACTGCAGGAGGCAAAACGCCTTTTTGGGTGGGGCAAACGCCCGCTAGCATTTCCCGCTTTGAGTTGATGTGAAATACCAAGGGGCTCCATCGAACACTTCCCAGCAGTAAATGAAGGAGTAGGAGGCGCGTAGTAGTTTAATGGGATGATTCCATATAATCAGCACGCAATGTCTTAATTTCTGTGTGCTGCAAATCCAATTTGGAATCTTTCCAAATGTGGAAAATCGTCGTTTTTCACGCTTTTCTTTCGACAATAGCAGGAGTTCTTGGGCATAACATGCTCAGTTTGAGTTCTAGTTTGCTTGCATCTAACGAAGACCTCCGCAACATGATGCAATCGCGTGAAGGCGTTTTGTCCTCGGGGGGCGTTATGCCCGCAGTTCCCCTAACTGGATGGATGGTTAGACGGGCCGTGCCAGAGAGGTTGTGATTGGCATGGATAGAGTGATCCAAACTGAAAGGGCTCGTTCATATACCACACAGACTTTAAGCGAGGAATGCCCCCTCCTAGCCAAAGTCTTCATACAAATTTTCATTTTTTTATGGACAAGAGCCCACAAGGACAAGGCGGAGTCAGATGTGACCGAAATTCGGTCTACGTTGTTTATGAATAGCCCCTAGGGAGATATGGTAGATCGTATACCTATTGTTACGTACCTTAAGTTGTCTTCACCTTCGCAAATCTATGGCATTCATAGTGTCAATGGGCTGCAAAACGGTGAGTCGATAAGGAGAGCGTCCAACATAGCTCTGGTCCTCACAAGTTCCTACCTCATGCTTCCACGGGTCAAACGATGACAAAGACCGCCAGCTAAGAGTTGTGTGCTTAGCTGGTAGTGCAGCCTGGGCACTGTTGTCCTTCTGACTTCAGCTAGATTGAGGAGGTACGATCCGAGCGTCTGTTCACCAAGGAGGTGCGGCTCAAACAGCGTCTGTTCTGGCATCCAGCGGCTGAGTATGAAATGCTGTATTGCGTCAGCTATACCTAAGAAGGCAGCCCCTTCAACGCAATGTAGGCAGCGCGGCCCCGGTAAGGTAGCCTGCTGAAAACCTTCAAACACCCAGAAAAGCAATAGTAGAGTAAACGGATTGATTCAACGGCAACAGACCCGGCAACGAATAAAGGACAACGATTGGAAAGTCGGATCTTGGAACGTGAGAACTTTGAATGAACCCGCACGTGTTGGGCTCCTGGCTCGTGAACTGCGGAATGTCGGCGTTAACGTGGCCGCTATCCAGGAGATACGCTGGCCCAAAACTGGAGAACGCGAATTCCGAGCGGTGGATCCCATCGCCAACACTTCATTCAAGTACCACATCTACTACAGCGGCGGCGATAAGGCAGAACGCGGAGTTGGCTTTATAGTGATCGGGAAGCAGATGAAGCGAGTTATTCGGTGGAAGCCGATAAGCGACCGAATCTGTGTGTTGAGGATGAAGGGCAAGTTCTTCAACTACAGCCTGATCAGCATCTATGCGCCAACGAACGACAAACCCGATGACATGAAGGATGAGTTCTATGAGAGCCTTGATAAGGCCTACGGAGAGTGCCCAAAACAAGATGTCAAAATAGTCATCGGAGATGCAAATGCGCAGATCGGCAGAGAAAGTTTCTTTCGGCCTGTCATTGGAACGGAAAGCCTTCATTCTGTTACCAACGATAATGGTCTGCGCCTTGTGACATTCGCTGCTGCTAGAGGGATGGCAATCAGCAGTACCTACTTCGCACGTAAGAATATCCGAAAACACACCTGGCGACACCCGAGTGGTGACACTTGCTCCCAGATAGACCACGTGCTGGTCGACGGGCGACATTTCTCGGACGTCATAGATGTGAGGTCCTACAGAGGCCCGAACATCGACTCGGATCATTATCTTGTAGCCGCTAAAATTCGGGCGCGATTATCCAGCGTCACGAGTTCAAGAAACAACAGGACGATGCGTTTCAATATCCAGCGCTTGTCAGCCGAAGGGGTTGCTGCACAGTACCATCAGAAGCTAGACGAGAGGATAGGAGAGACCAACGGATCTGGAGATGTCAACAGCTTGTGGGGAAGTATCCACGAAGCAGTGACAACAACAGCGCGAGAGGTGATTGGTACCGCTCAGCGACGCCAACGTAATGGTTGGTTTGACGAGGACTGCCAACGAGCGACGAACGAAAAAAATGCCGCCAGAAGTCGAATGCTAGTGGCCGGTACCCGGCAGAACAGAGAGCGGTACAGGGTTGCAAGAGCAGAAGAAAAACGAATCCACCGCAGAAAAAAACGGCAACACGAAGAGAGTGTTATTGCTGAAGCGCAGGAAAGTATGGACAGGAACGATATGCGGAGATTTTATGCAACTGTCAATGGCGCGCGGCACAAGACTGCGCCAGTGCCCGCCATGTGCAATGACCGGGAAGGAAATTTGCTGACAGACAAAACAATGGTGGCAGCCAGGTGGAAGGAGCACTTCGAAGATTTGTTGAATGGTAGCAGCGAAGGAGCACCCAGGAATAGGATTAACATAATGGATGACAGTCAAGCAGTGGAACCACCAACACTGGATGAGGTTAAAAAGGCCCTTAAGGAGCTGAAGAACAGCAAGGCTGCTGGGAAGGACGAGATCCCGGTCGAACTTCTTAAGCACGGAAGCGAGCAGCTACATCAATCAATCCACCAGATTATTATAAAGATTTGGGAGGATGAAGAATTGCCCACCAGTTGGTTGGATGGCCTCATATGCCCAATCTACAAGAAAGGGCACAGACTGGAGTGTGCCAATTACAGAGGGATTACCCTTTTAAATTCGGCGTATAAGATACTGTCGCGTGTCCTGTTCAACAGACTGCGACCTCTTGAGGAGTCCTTCGTCGGCGAATACCAGGCTGGTTTTCGTGAGGGCCGATCAACGACGGATCAAATGTTTACCCTGCGGATGATCCTAGATAAATTTCGGGAATATAACTTGCAGACTCACCATCTGTTCATTGATTTTAAAGCAGCGTACGATTCAGTGAAAAGAAATGAGCTTTGGCAGATAATGTCAGAACATGGTTTTCCGGCGAAACTAATTAGGCTGATACGCGCAACGCTGGATGGATCAAAATCAAGTATTCGGATCGCGGACGAAGTGTCTACGTCGTTTGTGACCTTGGATGGATTGAAGCAGGGGGATGCTCTTTCAAATTTATTGTTCAACATTGCACTCGAAGGAGCGATTAGGAGGTCAGGCGTGCAGAGGAATGGCTCTATCATCACACGGTCGCACATGCTCCTCGGTTTTGCGGACGATATTGATCTCATCGGCATCGATCGTAGGGCAGTGGAGGAAGCTTATGCTCCTCTGAAGAGAGAGACAGCGAGGATAGGCTTGACGATTAACTCTACCAAGACGAAGTACATGATAGCGGGTAGAGACAGAAGCAGGCCTAGTGGTGTTAGTGCTGAGGTAGTGATTGATGGGGAAGTGTTTGAAGTTGTTGAAGAATTTGTTTATCTTGGAACACTTGTGACATGTGACAATGACGTTTCCCGTGAAGTGAAAAGGCGTATTGCAGCTGCGAATAGGGCCTTTTACGGATTGCGTAGCCAGCTTAGGTCCCGTAACAAACGCAAACAAAATTCGCTCTGTATAAGACTCTGATTCTTCCGGTTGCCCTCTACGGTCACGAAGCGTGGACGTTAAAGGAGGTAGACCGAAAAGCTTTTGGAGTTTTTGAGCGCAAAGTGCTGCGGACAATTCTCGGTGGGAAACAAGAAAATGGAGTGTGGCGCAGACGCATGAATCACGAGTTGTACCAAGTGTACGAAGATGCGAATATTGTGAAACGTATAAAATACGGCAGACTTCAGTGGGCTGGACACGTAGTGCGAATGTCGGAAGAAAGAATAGCGAAAACAATATTCAGCAGAGAACCCGGTAGAGGTAGGCGACTTCGTGGGCGGCCGCGAACTCGCTGGCTGCACGCGGTTGAAGAAGATCTACGATCCCTACACGTTCGGGGAAACTGGAGGAACATCGCCCAAGACCGACGAAGATGGTGCTCTACTATACGCTCGGCATTGGAGTAAAGTTACTTTGTAGCCAACAAGGTAAGGTATCAAGGTAGGTAGTGTCAATACGTACTTGCCAATACGTACTTGCTAAGTATCTTCCTTGTACTTCAAGCATTTGAATATTTCTACGTTTGAAAGACTATGAATGATAGAAATTACAAAAGGATGAATACACAAGGCTAAGCCTGGAAAGGCTGACACATCAAATTGCTAAAATGAAATAAGACTGAAGTAATGATTCGATTAGGTTTCAATTGTTAATTTAAAACAATGATACAGTCAGGTTTTTTTTTACGCGGGGGATACGTACCGCGTAAAAAAAAAACTCAGTTCAAAATTCGAAAAACCGCGTAAAAAAAGTCTCACCATTTCTCGACGAATCATGCAAAAATAAGACGATGAAATTATTTTTTTGTATGGAGTTTTCATTTACGCGGCCGCGTAAATCAAAACTGCGTAAAAAAAAACCTGACTGTATTTCAATTTTATCCCGTCATGCTCAATTTATTCTTTTGAGATTCAGCCTATACCTGAATACAAAAACCAGAATGTGTTAAACTAAACCGAAGTTTGTATGGAGCACATTTTTGTAGAACTGGCCTAACCGCACATGTTTTTAATATAACACATCCTCAGGTTCAGCTTCTAAATGGTGGTTGAATTTAGATATGTCGAAATGACATTTTCAGCACTGGTCTGAGGCATTTTTTTTCAAATGCATTACGATGGAACAGAAATTGATAGACGAAGTTTGGACGAAGTATAAATTTCCGAGTCCATAAGGGTCAGAGAGATAGATAAATAGAAATACATTTTAAAATAAGTATAGTTTTTTAGGTGATTTTCGACTGGAATACTACTAGTGCACGGATGTTGGCTTTTTCGGTCTAGGGTCAATATGAACGGTTAGGTTTGGATTACCCGACGTTTCGCCAGGCCTTTTTTGGCCTTTATTAAGAGAAAAATCGGTCAAATAAAGCGGCGAAATAAAGCCGTCCGAAACGTCGGGTAATACAAAACTAGCCGTTTAGATTGCGAAAGCCAACATCTGTACAATTAGTATAGTATATGCAGCATGCATAGATTTAATGTACATTTGAGTATAAAAAATAAACAAATTGAAGAAAAAAAAATTATGTGCTTTTGATTGTTGGTAAAAATGTAGAAGTGCGTTTGAATGAAATTTATGCTTGCGCAACCTTGTTCAACTTTGTGCTGTCGTGTTGTGAGTTCAATGTCTGTTTGAGCTGCATGAGCTTTCTTTGGATAAACAAGTGCAATCAGACCTCTTCAATCCCTTCTGAAATCACCTGGAATGCTTATGAAACGTGTTGAACCGACTCGGAAATCCTCCTGAAGCTCACCTGAGAGAAGTTTATAGCGTTTCAGGGGGTCCTGAACGTCCTTGTTTTTTTAAATCTCAGCACCCATGAAATCCCCTTGAATCCTCTGTAGCGCCCCTAAATTCCTCTTTAATACTCCTAATGCCCTCTGTAACAGCTTCTGATACGCAGTGAACATCACGTAGCTCCCCTGAGACCCTCAGAAATACTAAAAAACGCATTTGAAACCGCTTGAAACGCACCTGAGACTCTCCATAAAACGTCCCAATAACGAATCTGAAATCCGCTGGTAACCCTCTGAATCTTCCTGAAATGAAAAGCCTCTCGAACTACCCGTAGCCTTCCAAAACTCCCGAACAAGCCCCTTATAACGCCTTCAAAACTCCATGAAAATCCTCTGAATCTCTCTGAAATGACTTCCTAAACCCTCTAAAATCCGTAAGACCTCCATCAACGCACCTGATACCATCAGGAACCCCCCGAAACGCCCAACCTTCTCTCTCTCTCTCTTCTTGGAGTAACGTCCTTATTGGGACAAAGCCTGCTTCTCAGCTTAGTGTTCTATGAGCACTTCCACAGTTACTAACTGAGAGCTTCCTCTGCCAATGACCATTTTGCATGCGTATATCGTGTGGCAGGCACGAAGATACTCTATGCCCAAGGAAGTCAAGGAAATTTCCTTTACGAAAAGATCCTGGACCGACCGGGAATCGAACCCGTCACCCTCAGCATGGTCATGCTGAATACCCGTGCGTTTACCGCCTCGGCTATATGGGCCCTAAAACGCCCAACCTAACGCCTCTGAAACTCTCTGAAAATTCTCTTAAGCAATCTGAAATGCTGACGAACCTCCTGTAACGCACCTGAGTTCTTCTGAAATTCCCGAAAACATTCTTGGAATGCCTCCGAAACCCGCTGAAAATCCTCTGAAACTCCTGAAATGTTTTCGAGATTCCCCATACCCCATCGAACCCCTTGTAATGTACCCGTTATCCTCCGTAACCCCTGAAGACGCCCCCAAAACGCCTTTGAACCCCCCACTCCTCGTAAAACTCCGTTGAAAGCTTGGTGAAACCTAAAGCGTTAGCTATTCGCTTCGGTTCTTACGACCTTCGACACTTGAATTTTCCAATAAATTGTCTATTATTCGTAGAAATTTCAGACAGTCCCCCTCCCCCTGAAATGCTTCTTCATTTATAGAGGGTCCCTAATGGAATGACGTAGGAAATCTTTTTCGACTAGAAAGCATGACACACATGATAGCTTACAGAAACATTTTTATATGGATTGTGCAAGCAGTTCATAATATTTCAAAGATTTCAATTCACTTTATTAGTCCTAAGACATAAGGATGCCTTTTTCCCTTCATCTTTTTTTAACTTTAGGATACCTATCGCTGGCGGTGGATTCTAAATTAGCATTTGCATCAAGCGAGTCAAATTCGTGGGGTACTGGTGAACAGGTGTTACAGTTCTAGACGCTGTTATGAGGGTTCCCTCCTTCCCATCCGAACCAAAGCATAAAGATTTGAGACTAATCTTTGACTCCTAGACAAGACTGATGCTTTCCTCCAATGGTTGAGAACTGGCCTGGCCAGGTCCTTGCGACTGCTGAAGGAAGGGAAAGGATGCTTAGTTGGACTCCTAAGAAAGATGTAGACAATACTATGATCGCTCAGGCCTACACGGGTAAAGATCTGCTCCCAAAATCATGATTTTGACTCATGATTTCATTTCACGAGCCTAGTGTATTTCCGTTTATAAAAAAAATGATTCTAGATCATGATGTCATGATTTATATTCCCGTAACGCCACCAAATTGTGGTGTGTCGCCAGTCTTGGGTTTCAGCATCTGAAATAAGACTCCCGTCAAGTGAATCAAAATATTGTTGGAAAGAAGTTAAGGCCCGTAGATCAGGCTCAAAGGTTACGGATGATCAATAAAAAGACGCATTATTATGTCAATTGGTCTTGACATTTTGAACGAAAATTACTAGTTCAACAAACAACACATAAGTGTACTAACCATCATTAACTAACATAATAAACATAACTACTAGACCAAACATACAGAGATGTTGCTAAACTACTAGCTTGATTAAAGTATAATTGAATGATAGAAGACACCAACATGACACACACTATCGAAAGCTTGAAAATCTACGACAAACAACTAGAAGTTTTTCAAGAGCGTAATACGCAAACGACAACTCCCGGTACGAAAACTGGATGGCCAAGTATTTAACTGGTATGGTACGACCAAATTCCAGCGAAACAAATCACTCTTCAGACCCCACAAGCACTGAAAACGACGGCGCACGGCAAAATGACAAAATTCTGTTTAAAGTTATGCTATCTTCAAACACAAGCGTTGAGGTGGAAGGTACGCCGCGAACGTAACATTTGCAATGGTCATGATTTCGGGTTCATGAAAACGGTTGCTCCGAATCATGAAATTGGTAGCTCGAATCATCATGTTTTCATGACATACAATTTTGTCTATCCTTTCTTTTCTAGTCTCATGTTTCTGGATAAAATTCATTTTCGTGTAGTTGTCACGGGAATTAGGGTGTTGTTAGTGCAAGGGTAGACTCCAAAGGATACGTTTGGTAAACGTTCAGGCGCGCAAAGTATTATAATGACTTGAAACCGTAGCCTATGTGCATTTGTTTTGCTGTGAATACAGTAAATTTCCATATAAGTTACGGTACTTAAATGGAAGAACTTTAATGGAGTTTACTTTAATGGAACTTGTATCTGTGCTTTCATTATTTCATATCACGTCTGCAAGTTATATAACACTAGTTTACAAAATAAAACGAAAGTCGTGAACTGCTGTCAACGACAAAAATTTTTGAAGTATAATTTAGCACTGATTTCGAAATCGTGCTTCAAAAAATTTTAAGAAGAGCAGTTTATAAGTTTTAGCTCAATATTGAGTTTTACAACTTTAAAAATATGAAATTTACAAAAACTCAAATATCTTGCGTTTTGTTCAACCAATTTCAAATCTTTTTCCATAAATTAAAAGCTGAATACAATACCATTCGATCATCTAAATGCAGGTTTTCATTCAGATTGATGAAATTCAAGATATTGGCGAGTTTTAGGGACGATCTCCTTAAATTTTAGCCAAATTACCAAAAATATATGAAGAAATGTATTTTTTTCAATAAGAAAACAATAATCTAAAAATTCTTTCTCAACGTTAATTTGACATATCATATGTAGGCGAGTTACAGTAAAAAATTCAGCTCAATCGGAGCATTGATTACGGCGAATGAGTTGTGTGAAATGAGCGACGTTGCTTAAAAATAGATCAAAAATTTCAAATCATCAACCTTGTATGGAAAGTCGAAAAAATTTCCGCTCTACTGTAATTTTTTTCCTTCGCGTTTTCAAACTCAGGGCATGATTCTACACCAAAAATGATCATCAGCTTACCGAGTTCAAAAATGCTGTAAACTAGTGTAATCAACGAATTGTATCGAATCTTCTTCAGACTAATCAACACACTTTTTATCACCCGACACCTGGCATTCACGCATCAACGTGAATCCCCTTCCTTACATTAACCTGTAATGTGATGTAGCAAGTGTCTTTCGATATTTAGTACCATCAGTGGACGGTCAATCAGGCTCAAGCTTAGAAAGAAGATATGTGCCAATACATAACATCCTTGCAGTCTGGTAACACTGTTCGACAAAATTTGGTGTTATTGGGAGAGAAAAAAAAAAAACAGAAGTTTGGGCTTGTTCACAGATGTCATAATGCTGGAAAGGGTGGGTATGTGTCCTTCATAGTGTTACAGCTCGAACTAAAACAATTTCTTCTCATATAAACAGTGTTACGAAGGGGTTGGTGGGTGCCAGTTTTGCGTTATGATATTTGTGAATGAACCCTTTGGGACCCTATAAATGTCATAGTGACGCTTCGTTTCGGTGACACACGTTTTCGGTACAGCGGCCGTTCACTCGTTGCAAAATGTTTACTTTGCAACGAGCGAATGCCATTCGCTAATTGCAACGTCACTTTGACACTAAAGTGCATCGAAATGCACTGCCAGCATGACTGACAGCACAAATTTGACACTTGATTACTTTTTAATTGCAAACACGTGTCAAATTTTGCAATTAGCGGACTTGCAACCAAAAAGCGTTGCAATGAGCAGGTTTGCAACGAGCGAACGGTCGCTGTATTCAGGTTTGTTTGGTTATTGTCTAACGCCTAAATATATGCACAGCGCGTTCTAATGCACATATCCATTGAACACCCCAAGTTTTCCATACAAACTTCGGTCATAAACTGTGAAGGCCCGGTCCAATATTTTTTAAAAAATTCTTTCACTTCCAGGGTCTCAAACCCCTTTTCTTTTTTTCTCATCCCATCAAAAAATTTAGTGTTGAACGGTGTAATCATTACGACCCAGGTCTTAAATTTCCGGAAAAAAAAGTTCTCAGTTATTACATTTGATGTAAGATTTGATGTGAGTAATCAAATATTTTTAAATCTTTTTTGATCACCTATGTCTAAAATAACATGGCACAACGAGGCTCGCAATGGCACTACCACCGATTGTGAATTATTTTGCTATTTTTAAAATCCCAGGCGACAAATGTTTAATGTTCGCTCAAGCCCATTTATCTAGACTTTTTAGCAATGCCAAGCAATTGATTCGGCAATGCATAACTCCAAATATCATAATTGCCCAATTTTCGAGAATTCTCTTTCCCACTCGAAAATAAAGCGGAACAACCGAACCTTGGCATAAATAGCTCAACGACGTCAGCTAGGGCCTGTCTCGAGTGGACACAATTCAATTATGAATGCTTGCACTGACAATCGGGCTTCCTTTCACGTTGTCTATCTTTCTGCTTTTCCGAGGGTTCATCGTGGGACCACTCATTTGATCGAAGAAGCAAAAAACAATACCAATTCTGTAGGTATAGGTGCTGGCAGCACATCGAAGTGCACTCCCGTAAATCCTCTCGCACATATTGAGTTTATTAGAGCGTTATCTTGTTTTTGTTTTTAATTGCATTCCCCAATATGCAGGAGTACGGCGGCACAGTAGGTACCAGGTGCACCAGACTTGCTTTCGATTTCTCGGCGTTTTTTGTTTCTACTGTTTTTGCCGGTTCATGTTTTGTATATCTAGCTACCTATCTGCTCAGTGGCTATCGTCGTAATAGAGCGGGCTCCAATAACTGTCACTATCGCCCAGACCTACGACACTACTGGTGGGATAGAGTGATGAGCCGGTCGAATCTATTTCCATGTTTAGAAAATTGAGTGTTTCATGCTGAAACTGGTCCACTTTTATATTTAGTCTTT